>NW_027511888.1:0-20033 GCF_048772815.1 Callospermophilus lateralis
ATTATAGGTTTCACTCTGTTTTCTCCTATATTGACAGATGCAGTTAGAACTCTAAATCAAACACGGTTTGTGCTAGCTTCTTGAAAATTGACACAATAAAGTAGTTCTACGTTCTATCTCTAAGGTTTGTTTCCTCTTGTATCCTAAAGCTGTGACTGGCGAATAACACTTATACTGAAAGGGGTTGCCAAACTTCGAACACACTAGAGTCTCCTGAAATCTCAACATATATTTTTTCACCAGTCTTCATGATACATTCAAGTAATGATCAGTACACCAATTTCACTTGGATGCCAAAGTTTAGTTCCCCTAGATTGAAGCATTCTTGTGGAGTAACAGGTTGAATTTTTAGGTTTCACTCTGTTTTCTCCTATATTGACAAATGTAGTTCGAACTCTAAATCAAACACGGTTTGTGCTAGCTTCTTGAAACTTGAAATAGTAAAGTAGTTCTACATTCTATTTTTATTTTTTGTTTCCTCTGGATGTAGACCTAAGCAGAGACTGATGAAAGACACATTCAATGAAAGGCGTTGTTAGGCTGCCAAAATACTACAGTCTCCTGAAATCTCAACATATTTTTTTTTCCGACCTTCATGATAATTTCATGTAATCAGCAGTACACCAATAAAACGTGGATGTTCAAGTTTCGTTCTCCTAGGTTGAAGCATTCGTTTGCAGTAACAGTTTGAATTTATTTTTTCACTCTGTTTTCTCCTATATTGACAGATGCAGTTCGAACTCTAAATCAAACATGGTTTGTGCTAGCTTCTTGAAACTTGACACAATAAAGTAGTTCTACGTTCTATCTCTAAGGTTTGTTTCCTCTTGATGTAGCCTTAAGCAGAGACTGGCGAATAACACTTTCAATGAAAGGCGTTGTTAAGCTTCCAAAAAACTACCGTCTCCTGAAATCTCAACATATATTTTTTCATCCAATCTTCATGATTCTTTCAAGTATTGATCAGTACACCAATCAAACGTGGATGCCCAAGTTTTGTTCTTCTAGGTTGTAGCATTCGTTTGCAGGAACAGTTAGAAATTATAGGTTTCACTCTGTTTTCTCCTATATTGACAGTTGCAGTTAGAACTCTAAATCAAACACGGTTTGTGCTAGCTTCTTGAAACTTGACACAATAAAGTAGTTCTACGTTCTATCTCTAAGGTTTGTTTCCTCTTGTATCCTAAAGCTGGGACTGGCGAGTAACACTTATACTGAAATGGGTTGCCAAACTTCCAACACACTAGAGTCTCCTGAAATCTCAACATATTTTTTCATCCAATCTTCATGATACTTTCAAGTAATGATCAGTACACCAATCCCACTTGGATGCCAAAGTTTAGTTCTCCTAGATTGAAGCATTCTTTTGGAATCACAGTTTGAATTTTTAGGTTTCACTCTGTTTTCTCCTACATTGACTAATGTAGTTCGAACTCTAAATCAAACACGGTTTGTGCTAGCTTCTTGAAACTTGAAACAGTAAAGTAGTTCTACATTCTATTTTTATTTTTTGCTTCCTCTGGATGTAGACCTAAGCAGAGACTGACGAAAGACACATTCAATGAAAGGCGTTGTTAGGCTGCCAAAATACTACAGGCTCCTGAAATCTCACATATTTTTTTTCCGAACTTCATGATAATTTCAAGTAATGAGCAGTACACCAATAAAACGTGGATGTTCAAGTTCCGTTCTCCTAGGTTGAAGCATTCGTTTGCAGTAAGAGTTTGAATTTTTAGTTTTCACACTGTTTTCTCCTATATTGACAGATGCAGTTCGAACTCTAAATCACACATGGTTTGTGCTAGCTTCTTGAAACTTGACATAATAAAGTAGTTCTACGTTCTATCTCTAAGGTTTGTTTCCTCTTGATGTAGCCTTAAGCAGAGACCGGCGAATAACACTTTCAATGAAAGGCGTTGTAAAGCTTCCAAGAAACTACTGTCTCCTGTAATCTCTACATATATTTTTTCATCCAATCTTCATGATTCTTTCAAGTATTGATCAGTACACCAATCAAACGTGGATGCCCAAGTTTTTTTTTCTAGGTTGTACCATTCGTTTGCAGGAACAGTTAGAAATTATAGGTTTCACTCTGTTTTCTCCTATATTGACAGATGCAGTTAGAACTCTAAATCAAACACGTTTGTGCTAGCTTCTTGAAACTTGACACAGTAAAGTAGTTCTACGTTCTATCTCTAAGGTTTGTTTCCTCTTGTATCCTAAAGCTGGGATGGCGAATAACACTTATACTGAAAGGGGTTGCCAAACTTCCAAAACACTAGAGTCTCCTGAAATCTCAACATATATTTTTTCATCCAATCTTCATGATACTTTCAAGTAATGATCAGTAAACCAATCCCACTTGGATGCCAAAGTTTAGTTCTCCTAGATTGAAGCATTCTTTTGGAGTAACAGTTTGAATTTTTTGGTTTCACTCTGTTTTCTCCTATATTGACAAATGTAGTTCGAACTCTAAATCAAACACGGTTTGTGCTAGCTTCTTGAAACTTGAAACAGTAAAGTAGTTCTACATTCTATTTTTGTTTTTTGTTTCCTCTGGATGTAGACCTAAGCAGAGACTGACGAAAGACACATTCAATGAAAGGCGTTGTTAGGCTGCCAAAGTACTACAGTCTCCTGAAATCTCAACATATTTTTTTTTCCGACCTTCATGATAATTTCATGTAATCAGCAGTACACCAATAAAACGTGGATGTTCAAGTTTCGTTCTTTTAGGTTGAAGCATTCGTTTGCAGTAACAGTTTGAATTTTTAGTTTTCACTCTGTTTTCTCCTATATTGACAGATGCAGTTCGAACTCTAAGTCAAACATGGTTTGTGCTAGCTTCTTGAAACCTTGACACAATAATAGTAATTCTACGTTCTATCTCTAAGGTTTGTTTCCTCTTGATGTAGCCTTAAGCAGAGACTGGCGATTAACACTTTCAATGAAAGGCGTTGTTAAGCTTCCAAAAAACTACCGTCTCCTGAAATCTCAACATATATTTTTTCATCCAATCTTCATGATTCTTTCAAGTATTGATCAGTACACCAATCAAACGTGGATGCCCAAGTTTTGTTCTTCTAGGTTGTAGCATTCGTTTGCAGGAACAGTTAGAAATTATAGGTTTCACTCTGTTTTCTCCTATATTGACAGTTGCATTTAGAACTCTAAATCAAACACGGTTTGTGCTAGCTTCTTGAAACTTGACACAATAAAGTAGTTCTACGTTCTATCTCTAAGGTTTGTTTCCTCTTGTATCCTAAAGCTGGGACTGGCGAGTAACACTTATACTGAAATGGGTTGCCAAACTTCCAACACACTAGAGTCTCCTGAAATCTCAACATATATTTTTTCATCCAATCTTCATGATACTTTCAAGTAATGATCAGTACACAAATCCCACTTGGATGCCAAAGTTTAGTTCTCCTAGATTGGAAGCATTCTTTTGGAATCACAGTTTGAATTTTTAGGTTTCACTCTGTTTTCTCCTACATTGACAAATGTAGTTCGAACTCTAAATCAAACACGGTTTGTGCTAGCTTCTTGAAACTTGAAACAGTAAAGTAGTTCTACATTCTATTTTTATTTTTTGCTTCCTCTGGATGTAGACCTAAGCAGAGACTGACGAAAGCACATTCAATGAAAGGCGTTGTTAGGCTGCCAAAATACTACAGGCTCCTGAAATCTCAACATATTTTTTTTTCCGAACTTCATGATAATTTCAAGTAATGAGCAGTACACCAATAAAACGTGGATGTTCAAGTTCCGTTCTCCTAGGTTGAAGCATTCGTTTGCAGTAAGAGTTTGAATTTTTAGTTTTCACACTGTTTTCTCCTATATTGACAGATGCAGTTCGAACTCTAAATCAAACATGGTTTGTGCTAGCTTCTTGAAACTTGACATAATAAAGTAGTTCTACGTTCTATCTCTAAGGTTTGTTTCCTCTTGATGTAGCCTTAAGCAGAGACCGGCGAATAACACTTTCAATGAAAGGCGTTGTAAAGCTTCCAAGAAACTACTGTCTCCTGTAATCTCTACATATATTTTTTCATCCAATCTCATGATTCTTTCAAGTATTGATCAGTACACCAATCAAACGTGGATGCCCAAGTTTTTTTTTCTAGGTTGTACCATTCGTTTGCAGGAACAGTTAGAAATTATAGGTTTCACTCTGTTTTCTCCTATATTGACAGATGCAGTTAGAACTCTAAATCAAACACGGTTTTGTGCTAGCTTCTTGAAACTTGACACAGTAAAGTAGTTCTACGTTCTATCTCTAAGGTTTGTTTCCTCTTGTATCCTAAAGCTGGGACTGGCGAATAACACTTATACTGAAAGGGGTTGCCAAACTTCCAAAACACTAGAGTCTCCTGAAATCTCAACATATATTTTTTCATCCAATCTTCATGATACTTTCAAGTAATGATCAGTAAACCAATCCCACTTGGATGCCAAGTTTAGTTCTCCTAGATTTAAGCATTCTTTTGGAGTAAACAGTTTGAATTTTTTGGTTTCACTCTGTTTCTCCTATATTGACAAATGTAGTTCGAACTCTAAATCAAACACGGTTTGTGCTAGCTTCTTGAAACTTGAAACAGTAAAGTAGTTCTACATTCTATTTTTATTTTTTGTTTCCTCTGGATGTAGACCTAAGCAGAGACTGACGAAAGACACATTCAATGAAAGGCGTTGTTAGGCTGCCAAAATACTACAGTCTCCTGAAATCTCAACATATTTTTTTTTCCGACCTTCATGATAATTTCATGTAATCAGCAGTACACCAATAAAACGTGGATGTTCAAGTTTCGTTCTTTTAGGTTGAAGCATTCGTTTGCAGTAACAGTTTGAATTTTAGTTTTCACTCTGTTTTCTCCTATATTGACAGATGCAGTTCGAACTCTAAATCAAACCTGGTTTGTGCTAGCTTCTTGAAACTTGACACAATAAAGTAGTTCTACGTTCTATCTCTAAGGTTTGTTTCCTCTGATGTAGCCTTAAGCAGAGACTGGCGAATAACACTTTCAATGAAAGGCGTTGTTAAGCTTCCAAAAAACTACCGTCTCCTGAAATCTCAACATATATTTTTTCATCCAATCTTCATGATTCTTTCAAGTATTGATCAGTACACCAATCAAACGTGGATGCCCAAGTTTTGTTCTTCTAGGTTGTAGCATTCGTTTGCAGGAACAGTTAGAAATTATAGGTTTCACTCTGTTTTCTCCTATATTGACAGTTGCAGTTAGAACTCTAAATCAAACACGTTTGTGCTAGCTTCTTGAAACTTGACACAATAAAGTAGTTCTACGTTCTATCTCTAAGGTTTGTTTCCTCTTGTATCCTAAAGCTGGGACTGGCGAATAACACTTATACTGAAATGGGTTGCCAAACTTCCAACACACTAGAGTCTCCTGAATCTCAACATATATTTTTTCATCCAATCTTCATGATACTTTCAAGTAATGATCAGTACACCAATCCCACTTGGATGCCAAAGTTAGTTCTCCTAGATTGAAGCATTCTTTTGGAATCACAGTTTGAATTTTTAGGTTTCACTCTGTTTTCTCCTACATTGACAAATGTAGTTCGAACTCTAAATCAAACACGGTTTGTGCTAGCTTCTTGAAACTTGAAACAGTAAAGTAGTTCTACATTCTATTTTTATTTTTTGTTTCCTCTGGATGTAGACCTAAGCAGAGACTGACGAAAGACACATTCAATGAAAGGCGTTGTTAGGCTGCCAAAATACTACAGGCTCCTGAAATCTCAACATATTTTTTTTTCCGAACTTCATGATAATTTCAAGTAATGAGCAGTACACCAATAAAACGTGGATGTTCAAGTTCCGTTCTCCTAGGTTGTAAGCATTCGTTTGCAGTAAGAGTTTGAATTTTTAGTTTTCACACTGTTTTCTCCTATATTGACAGATGCAGTTCGAACTCTAAATCAAACATGGTTTGTGCTAGCTTCTTGAAACTTGACATAATAAAGTAGTTCTACGTTCTATCTCTAAGGTTTGTTTCCTCTTGATGTAGCCTTAAGCAGAGACCGGCGAATAACACTTTCAATGAAAGGCTTGTTAAGCTTCCAAGAAACTACTGTCTCCTGTAATCTCAACATATATTTTTCATCCAATCTTCATGATTCTTTCAAGTATTGATCAGTACACCAATCAAACGTGGATGCCCAAGTTTTTTTTTCTAGGTTGTACCATTCGTTTGCAGGAACAGTTAGAAATTATAGGTTTCACTCTGTTTTCTCCTATATTGACAGATGCAAGTTAGAACTCTAAATCAAACACGGTTTGTGCTAGCTTCTTGAAACTTGACACAGTAAAGTAGTTCTACGTTCTATCTCTAAGGTTTGTTTCCTCTTGTATCCTAAAGCTGGGACTGGCGAATAACACTTATACTGAAAGGGGTTGCCAAACTTCCAACACACTAGAGTCTCCTGAAATCTCAACATATATTTTTCATCCAATCTTCATGATACTTTCAGTAATGATCAGTAAACCAATCCCACTTGGATGCCAAAGTTTTGTTCTCCTAGATTGAAGCATTCTTTTGGAGTAACAGTTTGAATTTTTAGGTTTCACTCTGTTTTCTTTTATATTGACAATGTAGTTCGAACTCTAAATCAAACACGGTTTGTGCTAGCTTCTTGAAACTTGAAACAGTAAAGTAGTTCTACATTGTATTTTTATTTTTTGTTTCCTCTGGATGTAGACCTAAGCAGAGACTGACTAAAGACACATTCAATGAAAGGGCGTTGTTAGGCTGCCAAAATACTACAGTCTCCTGAAATCTCAACATATTTTTTTTTCCGACCTTCATGATAATTTCATGTAATCAGCAGTACACCAATTAAACGTGGATGTTCAAATTTCGTTCTCCTATCTTGAAGCATTCGTTTGCAGTAACAGTTTGAATTTTTAGTTTTCACTCTGTTTTCTTCTATATTGACAGATGCAGTTTGAACTCTAAATCAAACATGGTTTGTGCTAGCTTTTTGAAACTTGACACAATAAAGTAGTTCTACGTTCTATCTCTAAGGTTTGTTTCCTCTTGATGTAGCCTTAAGCAGAGACCGGCGAATAACACTTTCAATGAAAGGCGTTGTTAAGCTTCCAAGAAACTACAGTCTCCTGTAATCTCAACATATATTTTTTCATCCAATCTTCATGATTCTTTCAAGTATTGATCAGTACACCAATCAAACGTGGATGCCCAAGTTTTGTTCTTCTAGGTTGTAGCATTCGTTTGCAGGAACAGTTAGAAATTATAGGTTTCACTCTGTTTTCTCCTATATTGACAGATGCAGTTAGAACTCTAAATCAAACACGGTTTGTGCTAGCTTCTTGAAACTTTACACAGTAAAGTAGTTCTATGTTCTATCTCTAAGGTTTGTTTCCTCTTGTATCCTAAAGCTGGGACTGGCGAATAACACTTATACTGAAAGAGGTTGCCAAACTTCCAATACACTAGAGTCTCCTGAAATCTCAACATATATTTTTTCATCCAATATTCATGATACTTTCAAGTAATGATCAGTACACCAATCCCACTTGGATGCCAAAGTTTAGTTCTCCTAGATTGAAGCATTCTTTTGGAGTAACAGTTTGAATTTTTAGGTTTCACTCTGTTTTCTCCTATATTGACAAATGTAGTTCGAACTCTAAATCAAACACGGTTTGTGCTAGCTTCTTGAAACTTGAAACAGTAAAGTAGTTCTACATTGTATTTTTATTTTTTGTTTCCTCTGGATGTAGACCTAAGCAGAGACTGACGAAAGACACATTCAATGAAAGGCGTTGTTAGGCTGCCAAAATACTACAGTCTCCTGAAATCTCAACATATTTTTTTTTTCCGACCTTCATGATAATTTCATGTAATCAGCAGTACACACCAATAAAACGTGGATGTTCAAGTTTCGTTCTTTTAGGTTGAAGCATTCGTTTGCAGTAACAGTTTGAATTTTTAGTTTTCACTCTGTTTTCTCCTATATTGACAGATGCAGTTCGAACTCTAAATCAAACCTGGTTTGTGCTAGCTTCTTGAAACTTGACACAATAAAGTAGTTCTACGTTCTATCTCTAAGGTTTGTTTCCTCTTGATGTAGCCTTAAGCAGAGACTGGCGAATAACACTTTCAATGAAAGGCGTTGTTAAGCTTCAAAAAACTACCGTCTCCTGAAATCTCAACATATATTTTTTCATCCAATCTTCATGATTCTTTCAAGTATTGATCAGTACACCAATCAAACGTGGATGCCCAAGTTTTGTTCTTCTAGGTTGTAGCATTCGTTTGCAGGAACAGTTAGAAATTATAGGTTTCACTCTGTTTTCTCCTATATTGACAGTTGCAGTTAGAACTCTAAATCAAACACGGTTTGTGCTAGCTTCTTGAAACTTGACACAATAAAGTAGTTCTACGTTCTATCTCTAAGGTTTGTTTCCTCTTGTATCCTAAAGCTGGGACTGGCGAATAACACTTATACTGAAATGGGTTGCCAAACTTCCAACACACTAGAGTCTCCTGAAATCTCAACATATATTTTTTCATCCAATCTTCATGATACTTTCAAGTAATGATCAGTACACCAATCCCACTTGGATGCCAAAGTTTAGTTCTCCTAGATTGAAGCATTCTTTTGGAATCACAGTTTGAATTTTTAGGTTTCACTCTGTTTTCTCCTACATTGACAAATGTAGTTCGAACTCTAAATCAAACACGGTTTGTGCTAGCTTCTTGAAACTTGAAACAGTAAAGTAGTTCTACATTCTATTTTTATTTTTTGTTTCCTCTGGATGTAGACCTAAGCAGAGACTGACGAAAGACACATTCAATGAAAGGCGTTGTTAGGCTGCCAAAATACTACAGGCTCCTGAAATCTCAACATATTTTTTTTTCCGAACTTCATGATAATTTCAAGTAATGAGCAGTACACCAATAAAACGTGGATGTTCAAGTTCCGTTCTCCTAGGTTGAAGCATTCGTTTGCAGTAAGAGTTTGAATTTTTAGTTTTCACACTGTTTTCTCCTATATTGACAGATGCAGTTCGAACTCTAAATCAAACATGGTTTGTGCTAGCTTCTTGAAACTTGACATAATAAAGTAGTTCTACGTTCTATCTCTAAGGTTTGTTTCCTCTTGATGTAGCCTTAAGCAGAGACCGGCGAATAACACTTTCAATGAAAGGCGTTGTTAAGCTTCCAAGAAACTACTGTCTCCTGTAATCTCAACATATATTTTTTCATCCAATCTTCATGATTCTTTCAAGTATTGATCAGTACACCAATCAAACGTGGATGCCCAAGTTTTTTTTTCTAGGTTGTACCATTCGTTTGCAGGAACAGTTAGAAATTATAGGTTTCACTCTGTTTTCTCCTATATTGACAGATGCAGTTAGAACTCTAAATCAAACACGGTTTGTGCTAGCTTCTTGAAACTTGACACAGTAAAGTAGTTCTACGTTCTATCTCTAAGGTTTGTTTCCTCTTGTATCCTAAAGCTGGGACTGGCGAATAACACTTATACTGAAAGGGGTTGCCAAACTTCCAACACACTAGAGTCTCCTGAAATCTCAACATATATTTTTTCATTCAATCTTCATGATACTTTCAAGTAATGATCAGTAAACCAATCCCACTTGGATGCCAAAGTTTTGTTCTCCTAGATTGAAGCATTCTTTTGGAGTAACAGTTTGAATTTTTAGGTTTCACTCTGTTTTCTTTTATATTGACAAATGTAGTTCGAACTCTAAATCAAACACCGTTTGTGCTAGCTTCTTGAAACTTGAAACAGTAAAGTAGTTCTACATTGTATTTTTATTTTTTGTTTCCTCTGGATGTAGACCTAAGCAGAGACTGACGAAAGACACATTCAATGAAAGGCGTTGTTAGGCTGCCAAAATACTACAGTCTCCTGAAATCTCAACATATTTTTTTTTTCCGACCTTCATGATAATTTCATGTAATCAGCAGTACACCAATTAAACGTGGATGTTCAAATTTCGTTCTCCTATCTTGAAGCATTCGTTTGCAGTAACAGTTTTGAATTTTTAGTTTTCACTCTGTTTTCTTCTATATTGACAGATGCAGTTTGAACTCTAAATCAAACATGGTTTGTGCTAGCTTTTTGAAACTTGACACAATAAAGTAGTTCTACGTTCTATCTCTAAGGTTTGTTTCCTCTTGATGTAGCCTTAAGCAGAGACCGGCGAATAACACTTTCAATGAAAGGCGTTGTTAAGCTTCCAAGAAACTACAGTCTCCTGTAATCTCAACATATATTTTTTCATCCAATCTTCATGATTCTTTCAAGTATTGATCAGTACACCAATCAAACGTGGATGCCCAAGTTTTGTTCTTCTAGGTTGTAGCATTCGTTTGCAGGAACAGTTAGAAATTATAGGTTTCACTCTGTTTTCTCCTATATTGACAGATGCAGTTAGAACTCTAAATCAAACACGGTTTGTGCTAGCTTCTTGAAACTTTACACAGTAAAGTAGTTCTATGTTCTATCTCTAAGGTTTGTTTCCTCTTGTATCCTAAAGCTGGGACTGGCGAATAACACTTATACTGAAAGAGGTTGCCAAACTTCCAATACACTAGAGTCTCCTGAAATCTCAACATATATTTTTTCATCCAATATTCATGATACTTTCAAGTAATGATCAGTACACCAATCCCACTTGGATGCCAAAGTTTAGTTCTCCTAGATTGAAGCATTCTTTTGGAGTAACAGTTTGAATTTTTAGGTTTCACTCTGTTTTCTCCTATATTGACAAATGTAGTTCGAACTCTAAATCAAACACGGTTTGTGCTAGCTTCTTGAAACTTGAAACAGTAAAGTAGTTCTACATTCTATTTTTATTTTTTGTTTCCTCTGTATGTAGACCTAAGCAGAGACTGATGAAAGACACATTTAATGAAAGGCGTTGTTAGGCTGCCAAAATACTACAGGCTCCTGAAATCTCAACATATTTTTTTTCCGACCTTCATGATAATTTCAAGTAATGAGCAGTACACTAATGAAACGTGGATGTTCAAGTTTCGTTCTCCTAGGTTGAAGCATTCGTTTGCAGTAACAGTTTGAATTTTTAGTTTTCACTCTGTTTTCTCCTATATTGACAGATGCAGTTCAAACTCTAAATCAAACATGGTTTGTGCTAGCCTCTTGAAACTTGACACAATAAAGTAGTTCTACGTTCTATCTCTAAGGTTTGTTTCCTCTTGATGTAGCCTTAAGCAGAGACTTGCGAATAACACTTTCAATGAAAGGCGTTGTTAAGCTTCCAAACACTACCGTCTCCTGAAATCTCCACATATATTTTTTCATCCAATCTTCATGATTCTTTCAAGTATTGATCAGTACACAAATCAAACGTGGAAGCCCAAGTTTTGTTCTTCTAGGTTGTAGCATTCGTTTGCAGGAACCGTTAGAAATTATAGGTTTCACTCTGTTTTCTCCTATATTGACAGATGCAGTTAGAACTCTAAATCAAACACGGTTTGTGCTAGCTTCTTGAAAATTGACACAATAAAGTAGTTCTACGTTCTATCTCTAAGGTTTGTTTCCTCTTGTATCCTAAAGCTGTGACTGGCGAATAACACTTATACTGAAAGGGGTTGCCAAACTTCGAACACACTAGAGTCTCCTGAAATCTCAACATATATTTTTTCACCAGTCTTCATGATACATTCAAGTAATGATCAGTACACCAATTTCACTTGGATGCCAAAGTTTAGTTCCCCTAGATTGAAGCATTCTTGTGGAGTAACAGGTTGAATTTTTAGGTTTCACTCTGTTTTCTCCTATATTGACAAATGTAGTTCGAACTCTAAATCAAACACGGTTTGTGCTAGCTTCTTGAAACTTGAAATAGTAAAGTAGTTCTACATTCTATTTTTATTTTTTGTTTCCTCTGGATGTAGACCTAAGCAGAGACTGACGAAAGACACATTCAATGAAAGGCGTTGTTAGGCTGCCAAAATACTACAGTCTCCTGAAATCTCAACATATTTTTTTTTCCGACCTTCATGATAATTTCATGTAATCAGCAGTACACCAATAAAACGTGGATGTTCAAGTTTCGTTCTCCTAGGTTGAAGCATTCGTTTGCAGTAACAGTTTGAATTTATTTTTTCACTCTGTTTTCTCCTATATTGACAGATGCAGTTCGAACTCTAAATCAAACATGGTTTGTGCTAGCTTCTTGAATCTTGACACAATAAAGTAGTTCTACGTTCTATCTCTAAGGTTTGTTTCCTCTTGATGTAGCCTTAAGCAGAGACTGGCGAATAACACTTTCAATGAAAGGCGTTGTTAAGCTTCCAAAAAACTACCGTCTCCTGAAATCTCAACATATATTTTTTCATCCAATCTTCATGATTCTTTCTAGTATTGATCAGTACACCAATCAAACGTGGATGCCCAAATTTTGTTCTTCTAGGTTGTAGCATTCGTTTGCAGGAACAGTTAGAAATTATAGGTTTCACTCTGTTTTCTCCTATATTGACAGTTGCAGTTAGAACTCTAAATCAAACACGGTTTGTGCTAGCTTCTTGAAACTTGACACAATAAAGTAGTTCTACGTTCTATCTCTAAGGTTTGTTTCCTCTTGTATCCTAAAGCTGGGACTGGCGAGTAACACTTATACTGAAATGGGTTGCCAAACTTCCAACACACTAGAGTCTCCTGAAATCTCAACATATATTTTTTCATCCAATCTTCATGATACTTTCAAGTAATGATCAGTACACCAATCCCACTTGGATGCCAAAGTTTAGTTCTCCTAGATTGAAGCATTCTTTTGGAATCACAGTTTGAATTTTTAGGTTTCACTCTGTTTTCTCCTACATTGACAAATGTAGTTCGAACTCTAAATCAAACACGGTTTGTGCTAGCTTCTTGAAACTTGAAACAGTAAAGTAGTTCTACATTCTATTTTTATTTTTTGCTTCCTCTGGATGTAGACCTAAGCAGAGACTGACGAAAGACACATTCAATGAAAGGCGTTGTTAGGCTGCCAAAATACTACAGGCTCCTGAAATCTCAACATATTTTTTTTTCCGAACTTCATGATAATTTCAAGTAATGAGCAGTACACCAATAAAACGTGGATGTTCAAGTTCCGTTCTCCTAGGTTGAAGCATTCGTTTGCAGTAAGAGTTTGAATTTTTAGTTTTCACACTGTTTTCTCCTATATTGACAGATGCAGTTCGAACTCTAAATCAAACATGGTTTGTGCTAGCTTCTTGAAACTTGACATAATAAAGTAGTTCTACGTTCTATCTCTAAGGTTTGTTTCCTCTTGATGTAGCCTTAAGCAGAGACCGGCGAATAACACTTTCAATGAAAGGCGTTGTAAAGCTTCCAAGAAACTACTGTCTCCTGTAATCTCTACATATATTTTTTCATCCAATCTTCATGATTCTTTCAAGTATTGATCAGTACACCAATCAAACGTGGATGCCCAAGTTTTTTTTTCTAGGTTGTACCATTCGTTTGCAGGAACAGTTAGAAATTATAGGTTTCACTCTGTTTTCTCCTATATTGACAGATGCAGTTAGAACTCTAAATCAAACACGGTTTGTGCTAGCTTCTTGAAACTTGACACAGTAAAGTAGTTCTACGTTCTATCTCTAAGGTTTGTTTCCTCTTGTATCCTAAAGCTGGGACTGGCGAATAACACTTATACTGAAAGGGGTTGCCAAACTTCCAAAACACTAGAGTCTCCTGAAATCTCAACATATATTTTTTCATCCAATCTTCATGATACTTTCAAGTAATGATCAGTAAACCAATCCCACTTGGATGCCAAAGTTTAGTTCTCCTAGATTGAAGCATTCTTTTGGAGTAACAGTTTGAATTTTTTGGTTTCACTCTGTTTTCTCCTATATTGACAAATGTAGTTCGAACTCTAAATCAAACACGGTTTGTGCTAGCTTCTTGAAACTTGAAACAGTAAAGTAGTTCTACATTCTATTTTTGTTTTTTGTTTCCTCTGGATGTAGACCTAAGCAGAGACTGACGAAAGACACATTCAATGAAAGGCGTTGTTAGGCTGCCAAAATACTACAGTCTCCTGAAATCTCAACATATTTTTTTTTTCCGACCTTCATGATAATTTCATGTAATCAGCAGTACACCAATAAAACGTGGATGTTCAAGTTTCGTTCTTTTAGGTTGAAGCATTCGTTTGCAGTAACAGTTTGAATTTTTAGTTTTCACTCTGTTTTCTCCTATATTGACAGATGCAGTTCGAACTCTAAGTCAAACATGGTTTGTGCTAGCTTCTTGAAACTTGACACAATAAAGTAGTTCTACGTTCTATCTCTAAGGTTTGTTTCCTCTTGATGTAGCCTTAAGCAGAGACTGGCGAATAACACTTTCAATGAAAGGCGTTGTTAAGCTTCCAAAAAACTACCGTCTCCTGAAATCTCAACATATATTTTTTCATCCAATCTTCATGATTCTTTCAAGTATTGATCAGTACACCAATCAAACGTGGATGCCCAAGTTTTGTTCTTCTAGGTTGTAGCATTCGTTTGCAGGAACAGTTAGAAATTATAGGTTTCACTCTGTTTTCTCCTATATTGACAGTTGCATTTAGAACTCTAAATCAAACACGGTTTGTGCTAGCTTCTTGAAACTTGACACAATAAAGTAGTTCTACGTTCTATCTCTAAGGTTTGTTTCCTCTTGTATCCTAAAGCTGGGACTGGCGAATAACACTTATACTGAAATGGGTTGCCAAACTTCCAACACACTAGAGTCTCCTGAAATCTCAACATATATTTTTTCATCCAATCTTCATGATACTTTCAAGTAATGATCAGTACACCAATCCCACTTGGATGCCAAAGTTTAGTTCTCCTAGATTGAAGCATTCTTTTGGAATCACAGTTTGAATTTTTAGGTTTCACTCTGTTTTCTCCTACATTGACAAATGTAGTTCGAACTCTAAATCAAACACGGTTTGTGCTAGCTTCTTGAAACTTGAAACAGTAAAGTAGTTCTACATTCTATTTTTATTTTTTGTTTCCTCTGGATGTAGACCTAAGCAGAGACTGACGAAAGACACATTCAATGAAAGGCATTGTTAGGCTGCCAAAATACTACAGGCTCCTGAAATCTCAACATATTTTTTTTTCAGAACTTCATGATAATTTCAAGTAATGAGCAGTACACCAATAAAACGTGGATGTTCAAGTTTCGTTCTCCTAGGTTGAAGCATTCGTTTGCAGTAACAGTTTGAATTTTTAGTTTTCACACTGTTTTCTCCTATATTGACAGATGCAGTTCGAACTCTAAATCAAACATGGTTTGTGCTAGCTTCTTGAAACTTGACATAATAAAGTAGTTCTACGTTCTATCTCTAAGGTTTGTTTCCTCTTGATGTAGCCTTAAGCAGAGACCGGCGAATAACACTTTCAATGAAAGGCGTTGTTAAGCTTCCAAGAAACTACTGTCTCCTGTAATCTCAACATATATTTTTTCATCCAATCTTCATGATTCTTTCAAGTATTGATCAGTACACCAATCAAACGTGGATGCCCAAGTTTTTTTTTCTAGGTTGTACCATTCGTTTGCAGGAACAGTTAGAAATTATAGGTTTCACTCTGTTTTCTCCTATATTGACAGATGCAGTTAGAACTCTAAATCAAACACGGTTTGTGCTAGCTTCTTGAAACTTGACACAGTAAAGTAGTTCTACGTTCTATCTCTAAGGTTTGTTTCCTCTTGTATCCTAAAGCTGGGACTGGCGAATAACACTTATACTGAAAGGGGTTGCCAAACTTCCAACACACTAGAGTCTCCTGAAATCTCAACATATATTTTTTCATCCAATCTTCATGATACTTTCAAGTAATGATCAGTAAACCAATCCCACTTGGATGCCAAAGTTTAGTTCTCCTAGATTGAAGCATTCTTTTGGAGTAACAGTTTGAATTTTTAGGTTTCACTCTGTTTTCTCCTATATTGACAAATGTAGTTCGAACTCTAAATCAAACACGGTTTGTGCTAGCTTCTTGAAACTTGAAACAGTAAAGTAGTTCTACATTCTATTTTTATTTTTTGTTTCCTCTGGATGTAGACCTAAGCAGAGGCTGACGAAAGACACATTCAATGAAAGGCGTTGTTAGGCTGCCAAAATAATACAGGCTCCTGAAATCTCAACATATTTTTTTTTCCGAACTTCATGATAATTTCAAGTAATGAGCAGAACACCAATAAAACGTGGATGTTCAAGTTCCGTTCTCCTAGGTTGAAGCATTCGTTTGCAGTAACAGTTTCAATTTTTAGTTTTCACTCTGTTTTCTCCTATATTGACAGATGCACTTCGAACTCTAAATCAAACATGGTTTGTGCTAGCTTTTTGAAACTTGACACAATAAAGTAGTTCTACGTTCTATCTCTAAGGTTTGTTTCCTCTTGATGTAGCCTTAAGCAGAGACCGGCGAATAACACTTTCAATGAAAGGCGTTGTTAAGCTTCCAAGAAACTACAGTCTCCTGTAATCTCAACATATATTTTTTCATCCAATCTTCATGATTCTTTCAAGTATTGATCAGTACACCAATCAAACGTGGATGCCCAAGTTTTGTTCTTCTAGGTTGTAGCATTCGTTTGCAGGAACAGTTAGAAATTATAGGTTTCACTCTGTTTTCTCCTATATTGACAGATGCAGTTAGAACTCTAAATCAAACACGGTTTGTGCTAGCTTCTTGAAACTTTACACAGTAAAGTAGTTCTACGTTCTATCTCTAAGGTTTGTTTCCTCTTGTATCCTAAAGCTGGGACTGGCGAATAACACTTATACTGAAAGAGGTTGCCAAACTTCCAATACACTAGAGTCTAATGAAATCTCAACATATATTTTTTCATCCAATATTCATGATACTTTCAAGTAATGATCAGTACACCAATCCCACTTGGATGCCAAAGTTTAGTTCTCCTAGATTGAAGCATTCTTTTGGAGTAACAGTTTGAATTTTTAGGTTTCACTCTGTTTTCTCCTATATTGACAAATGTAGTTCGAACTCTAAATCAAACACGGTTTGTGCTAGCTTCTTGAAACTTGAAACAGTAAAGTAGTTCTACATTCTATTTTTATTTTTTGTTTCCTCTGGATGTAGACCTAAGCAGAGACTGACGAAAGACACATTCAATGAAAGGCGTTGTTAGGCTGCCAAAATACTACAGGCTCCTGAAATCTCAACATATTTTTTTTCCGACCTTCATGATAATTTCAAGTAATGATCAGTACACTAATGAAACGTGGATGTTCAAGTTTCGTTCTCCTAGGTTGAAGCATTCGTTTGCAGTAACAGTTTGAATTTTTCGTTTTCACTCTGTTTTCTCCTATATTGACAGATGCAGTTCGAACTCTAAATCAAACATGGTTTGTGCTAGCCTCTTGAAACTTGACACAATAAAGTAGTTCTACGTTCTATCTCTAAGGTTTGTTTCCTCTTGATGTAGCCTTAAGCAGAGACTGGCGAATAACACTTTCAATGAAAGGCGTTGTTAAGCTTCCAAACACTACCGACTCCTGAAATCTCCACATATATTTTTTCATCCAATCTTCATGATTCTTTCAAGTATTGATCAGTACACAAATCAAACGTGGAAGCCCAAGTTTTGTTCTTCTAGGTTGTAGCATTCGTTTGCAGGAACCGTTAGAAATTATAGGTTTCACTCTGTTTTCTCCTATATTGACAGATGCAGTTAGAACTCTAAATCAAACACGGTTTGTGCTAGCTTCTTGAAAATTGACACAATAAAGTAGTTCTACGTTCTATCTCTAAGGTTTGTTTCCTCTTGTATCCTAAAGCTGTGACTGGCGAATAACACTTATACTGAAAGGGGTTGCCAAACTTCCAACACACTAGAGTCTCCTGAAATCTCAACATATATTTTTTCATCCAGTCTTCATGATACATTCAAGTAATGATCAGTACACCAATTTCACTTGGATGCCAAAGTTTAGTTCCCCTAGATTGAAGCATTCTTGTGGAGTAACAGGTTGAATTTTTAGGTTTCACTCTGTTTTCTCCTATATTGACAAATGTAGTTCGAACTCTAAATCAAACACGGTTTGTGCTAGCTTCTTGAAACTTGAAATAGTAAAGTAGTTCTACATTCTATTTTTATTTTTTGTTTCCTCTGGATGTAGACCTAAGCAGAGACAGACGAAAGACACATTCAATGAAAGGCCTTGTTAGCCTGCCAAAATACTACAGTCTCCTGAAATCTCAACATATTTTTTTCCGACCTTCATGATAATTTCAAGTAATGAGCAGTACACCAATAAAACGTGGATGTTCAAGTTTCTATCTCCTAGGTTGAAGCATTCGTTTGCAGTAACAGTTTGAATTTTTAGTTTTCACTCTGTTTTCTCCTATATTGACAGATGCAGTTAGAACTCTAAATCAAACATGGATTGTGCTAGCTTCTTGAAACTTGACACAATAAAGTAGTTCTATGTTCTATCTCTAAGGTTTGTTTCCGCTTGTATCCTAAAGCTGGGACTGGCGAATAACACTTATACTGAAAGGGGTTGCCAAACTTCCAACACACTAGAGTCTCCTGAAATCTCAACATATATTTTTTCTTCCAATCTTCATGATACTTTCAAGTAATGATCAGTACACCAATCCCACTTGGATGCCAAAGTTTAGTTCTCCTAGATTGAAGCATTCTTTTGGAGTAACAGTTTGAATTTTTAGGTTTCACTCTGTTTTCTCCTATATTGACAAATGTAGTTCGAACTCTAAATAAAACACAGTTTGTGCTAGCTTCTTGAAACTTGAAACAGTAAAGTAGTTCTACATTCTATTTTTATTTTTTGTTTCCTCTGGATGTAGACCTAAGCAGAGACTGACCAAAGACACATTCAATGAAAGGCGTTGTTAGGCTGCCAAAATACTACAGTCTCCTGAAATCTCAACATATTTTTTTTTTCCGACCTTCATGATAATTTCATGTAATCAGAAGTACACCAATAAAACGTGGATGTTCAAGTTTCGTTCTTTTAGGTTGAAGCATTCGTTTGCAGTAACAGTTTGAATTTTTAGTTTTCACTCTGTTTTCTCCTATATTGACAGATGCAGTTCGAACTCTAAATCAAACCTGGTTTGTGCTAGCTTCTTGAAACTTGACACAATAAAGTAGTTCTACGTTCTATCTCTAAGGTTTGTTTCCTCTTGATGTAGCCTTAAGCAGAGACTGGCGAATAACACTTTCAATGAAAGGCGTTGTTAAGCTTCCAAAAAACTACCGTCTCCTGAAATCTCAACATATATTTTTTCATCCAATCTTCATGATTCTTTCAAGTATTGATCAGTACACCAATCAAACGTGGATGCCCAAGTTTTGTTCTTCTAGGTTGTAGCATTCGTTTGCAGGAACAGTTAGAAATTATAGGTTTCACTCTGTTTCTCCTATATTGACAGATGCAGTTAGAACTCTAAATCAAACACGGTTTGTGCTAGCTTCTTGAAACTTGACACAGTAAAGTAGTTCTACGTTCTATCTCTAAGGTTTGTTTCCTCTTGTATCCTAAAGCTGGGACTGGCGAATAACACTTATACTGAAAGGGGTTGCCAAACTTCCAACACACTAGAGTCTCCTGAAATCTCAACATACATTTTTTCATCCAATCTTCATGATACTTTCAAGTAATGATCAGTACACCAATCCCACTTGGATGCCAAAGTTTAGTTCTCCTAGATTGAAGCATTCTTTTGGAGTAACAGTTTGAATTTTTAGTTTCACTCTGTTTTCTCCTATATTGACAAATGTAGTTCGAACTCTAAATCAAACACGGTTTGTGCTAGCTTCTTGAAACTTGAAACAGTAAAGTAGTTCTACATTCTATTTTTATTTTTTGTTTCCTCTGGATGTAGACCTAAGCAGAGACTGACGAAAGACACATTCAATGAAAGGCGTTGTTAGGCTGCCAAAATAATACAGGCTCCTGAAATCTCAACATATTTTTTTTTCCGAACTTCATGATAATTTCA
>NW_027511889.1:0-20032 GCF_048772815.1 Callospermophilus lateralis
AATCTTGATGAATATTTGGTGGTAATGGATCAGTACACTAATTCCGAAGCTTGGCTAACCAAATTTTGTTCTTCTAGGTTGAAGCGTTCGTCTACAGTAGCAGTTTTTATATTTAGGTTTCCCTCTGTTCTCTCCTATATAGATAGATGAATTTGGAACTCTAAATCCAACATGGTTTGTAGTAGCTGGTTGAAACTTGACAAAATAAAGTAGTTCTCCGTTTTGTCTCTATGGTTTGTTTCCTCTTCAAGTAGCCCTAGGCACAGACTGTGGAAAAGCACTTTCATTGAGAGGGGTTGCCAAGCTTCTAAGAAATTACGAATTTCCGAAATACCAGCAAATATTTTTTCACCCAATCTTGATGTTACTTGGTCGTAATGATCAGTACACAAATCGCACTTGGCTCACCAAATTTTGTTCTTCTAGGTTGAAGCGTTCGTCTACAGTAGCAGTTTTTATATTTAGGTTTCCCTCTGTTCTCTCCTATATAGATAGATGAATTTGGAACTCTAAATCCAACACGGTTTGTAGTAGCTCTTTGAAACTTGACAAAATAAAGGAGTTCTCAGTTTTGTCTCTATGGTTTGTTTCCTCTTCAAGTAGCCTTAGGCACAGACTGTGGAAAAGCACTTTCATTGAGATGGGTTGCCAAGCTTCTAAGAAATTACGAGTTTCCGAAATACCAGCAAATATTTTTTAACCCAATCTTGATGATACTTGGTGGTAATGATCAGTACACAAATCCCACTTTGCTCACCAAATTTTGTTCTTCTAGGTTGAAGCATTCGTCTACAGTAGCAGTTTTTATATATAGGTTTCATTCTGTTCTCTCCTATTTAGATAGATGAATTTGGAACTCTAAATCCAACATGGTTTTTAGTAGCTCTTTGAAACTTGACAAAATAAAGGAGTTCTCAGTTTTGTCTCTATGGTTTGTTTCCTCTTCAAGTAGCCCTAGGCACAGACTGTGGAAAAGCACTTTCATTGAAAGGGGTTGCCAAGCTTCTAAGAAATTACGAGTTTCCGAAATACCAGCAAATATTTTTTTACCCAATCTTGATGATACTTGGTGGTAATGATCAGTACACAAATCCCACTTGGCTCACCAAATTTTGTTCTTCTATGTTGAAGCGTTCGTCTACAGTAGCAGTTTTTATATTTAGGTTTCCCTCTGTTCCCTCCTATATAGATAGATGAATTTGGAACTCTAAATCCAACATGGTTTGTAGTAGCTGGTTGAAACTTGACAAAATAAAGTAGTTCTCCGTTTTGTGTCTATGGTTTGTTTCCGCTTCAAGTAGCCCTAGGCACAGACTGTGGAAAAGCACTTTCATTGAGAGGGGTTGCCAAGCTTCTAAGAAATTACGAATTTCCGAAATACCAGCAAATATTTTTTCACCCAATCTTGATGTTACTTGGTCGTAATGATCAGTACACAAATCCCACTTGGCTCACCAAATTTTGTTCTTCTAGGTTGAAGCGTTCGTCTACAGTAGCAGTTTTTATATTTAGGTTTCCCTCTGTTCTCTCCTATATAGATAGATGAATTTGGAACTCTAAATCCAACATGGTTTGTAGTAGCTCTTTGAAACTTGACAAAATAAAGGAGTTCTCAGATTTGTCTCTATGGTTTGTTTCCTCTTCAAGTAGCCCTAGGCACAGACTGTGGAAAAGCACTTTCATTGAGATGGGTTGCCAAGCTTCTAAGAAATAACGAGTTTCCGAAATACCAGCAAATATTTTTTCACCCAATCTTTATGATAGTTGGTGGTAATGATCAGTACACAAATCCCACTTGGCTGACCAAATTTTATTCTTCTAGGTTGAAGCGTTCGTCTACAGTAGCAGTTTTTATATTTAGGTTTCCCTCTGTTCTCTCTTATATAGATAGATGAATTTGGAACTCTAAATCCAACATGGTTTGTAGTAGCTGGTTGAAACTTGACAAAATAAAGTAGTTCTCCGTTTTGTCTCTATGTTTGTTTCCTCTTCAAGTAGCCCTAGGCACAGACTGTGGAAAAGCACTTGCATTGAGAGGTGTTGCCAAGCTTCTAAGAAATTACGAATTTCCGAAATACCAGCAAATATTTTTTCACCCAATCTTGATGTTACTTGGTCGTAATGATCAGTACACAAATCCCACTTGGCTCACCATATATTGTTCTTCTAGGTTGAAGCGTTCGTTTACAGTAGCAGTTTTTATATTTAGGTTTCCCTCTGTTCTCTCCTATATAGATAGATGAATTTGGTACACTAAATCCACAGGGTTTATAGTAGCTCTTAGAAACTTGACAAAATAAAGGAGTTCTCAGTTTTCTCTCTATGGTTTGGTTCCTCTTCACGTAGCCCTAGGCACAGACTGTGGAAAAGCACTTTCATTGAGAGTGGTTGCCAGGCTTCTAAGAAATTACAAGTTTCCGAAATACCAGCAAATATTTTTTCACCCAATCTTGATGATACTTGGTGGTAATGATCAGGACACAAATCCCACTTGGCTCACCAAATTTTTTTCTTCTAGGTTGAAGCGTTCTTCTACAGTAGCAGTTTTAATATTTAGGTTTCCCTGTTCTCTCCTATATAGATAGATGAATTTGGAACTCTAAATCCAACATGGTTTGTAGTAGCTCTTTGAAACTTGAAAAAATAAAGGAGTTCTCAGTTCTGTCTCTATGGTTTCTTTCCTCTTCAAGTAGCCCTAGGCACAGACTGTGGAAAAGCACTTTCATTGAGAGGGGTTGCCAAGCTTCTGAGCAATAACTAGTTTCCGAAATACCAGCAAATATTTTTTCACCCAATCTTGATGATACTTGGTGGTAATGATCAGTACACAAATCCCACTTGGCTCACCAAATTTTGTTCCTCTGGGTTGAAACGTTGGTCTACAATAGCAGTTTTTATATTTAGGTTTCCCTGTGTTCTCTCCTATATAGATAGATGAATTTGGAACACTAAATCCAACATGGTTTATAGTAGCTCTTTGAAACTTGACAAAATAAAGGAGTTCTCAGTTTTCTCTCTATGGTTTGTTTCCTCTTCAAGTAGCCCTAGGCACAGACTGTGGAAAAGCACTTTCATTGAGAGTGGTTGCCAGGCTCCTAAGAAATTACAAGTTTTCGAAATACCAGCAAATATTTTTTCACCCAATCTTGATGATACTTGGTGGTAATGATCAGTACACAAATCACACTAGGCTCACCAAATTTTGTTCTTCTAGGTTGAAGCGTTCGTCTACAGTAGCTGTTTTTATATTTAGTTTTCTCTCTGTTCTCTCCTATATAGATAGATGAATTTGGTACTCTAAATCCAACATGGATTGTAGTAGCTCCTTGAAACTTGAAAAAATAAAGGAGTTCTCAGTTTTGTCTCTATGGTTTGTTTCCACTTCAAGTAGCCCTAGGCACAGACTGTGGAAAAGCACTTTCATTGAGAGGGGTTGCCAAGCTTTAAGAAATAACGAGTTTCCGAAATACCAGCAAAAATTTTTCACCCAATCTTGATGATACTTGGTGGTAATGATCAGTACACAGATCCCACTTGGCTCACTAAATTGTGTTCTTCTAGGTTGAAGCCTGAGTCTACAGTAGCAGTTTTTATATTTAGGTTTCACTCTTTTCTCTTATATATAGATAGATGAATTTGGAACACTAAATCCAACATGGTTTGTAGTAGCTCTTTGAAACTTGACAAAATAAAGGAGTTCTGAGTTTTCTCTCTATGGTTTGTTTCCTCTTCAAGTAGCCCTAGGCATAGACTGTGTAAAAGCACTTTCATTGAGAGGGGTTGCCAAGCTTCTAAGAAATAACGAGTTTCCGAAATACCAGCAAATATTTTTTCAGCCAATCTTGATGATAGTTGGTGGTAATGATCAGTACACGAATCCCACTTGGCTCACCAAATTTAGTTCTTCTAGGTTGAAGCGTTCGTCTAAAGTAGCAGTTTTTATATTTTGTTTCCCTCTGTTCACTTTTATATAGATAGATGAATTTGGAACTCTAAATCCAACATGGTTTGTAGTAGCTCTTTGAAACTTGACAAAATAAAGGAGTTCTCAGTTTTGTCTCTATGGTTTGTTTCCTCTTCAAGTAGCCCTAGGCACAGACTGTGGAAAAGCACTTTCATTGAGAGGGGTTGCCAAGCTTCTGAGCAATAACTAGTTTCCGAAATACCAGCAAATATTTTTTCACCCAATCTTGATGATACTTGGTGGTAATGATCAGTACACAAATCCCACTTGGCTCACCAAATTTTGTTCCTCTGGGTTGAAACGTTGGTCTACAATAGCAGTTTTTATATTTAGGTTTCCCTGTGTTCTCTCCTATATAGATAGATGAATTTGGAACACTAAATCCAACATGGTTTATAGTAGCTCTTTGAAACTTGACAAAATAAAGGAGTTCTCAGTTTTCTCTCTATGGTTTGTTTCCTCTTCAAGTAGCCCTAGGCACAGACTGTGGAAAAGCACTTTCATTGAGAGTGGTTGCCAGGCTCCTAAGAAATTACAAGTTTTCGAAATACCAGCAAATATTTTTTCACCCAATCTTGATGATACTTGGTGGTAATGATCAGTACACAAATCACACTAGGCTCACCAAATTTTGTTCTTCTAGGTTGAAGCGTTCGTCTACAGTAGCTGTTTTTATATTTAGTTTTCTCTCTGTTCT
Organism: Callospermophilus lateralis; assembly: GCF_048772815.1. Lineage (NCBI taxonomy): Eukaryota > Metazoa > Chordata > Mammalia > Rodentia > Sciuridae > Callospermophilus > Callospermophilus lateralis. Next base: position 4,662 of record NW_027511889.1, read on the forward strand.
CTCCTATATAGATAGATGAATTTGGTACTCTAAATCCAACATGGATTGTAGTAGCTCCTTGAAACTTGAAAAAATAAAGGAGTTCTCAGTTTTGTCTCTATGGTTTGTTTCCACTTCAAGTAGCCCTAGGCACAGACTGTGGAAAAGCACTTTCATTGAGAGGGGTTGCCAAGCTTTAAGAAATAACGAGTTTCCGAAATACCAGCAAAAATTTTTCACCCAATCTTGATGATACTTGGTGGTAATGATCAGTACACAGATCCCACTTGGCTCACTAAATTGTGTTCTTCTAGGTTGAAGCCTGAGTCTACAGTAGCAGTTTTTATATTTAGGTTTCACTCTTTTCTCTTATATATAGATAGATGAATTTGGAACACTAAATCCAACATGGTTTGTAGTAGCTCTTTGAAACTTGACAAAATAAAGGAGTTCTGAGTTTTCTCTCTATGGTTTGTTTCCTCTTCAAGTAGCCCTAGGCATAGACTGTGTAAAAGCACTTTCATTGAGAGGGGTTGCCAAGCTTCTAAGAAATAACGAGTTTCCGAAATACCAGCAAATATTTTTTCAGCCAATCTTGATGATAGTTGGTGGTAATGATCAGTACACGAATCCCACTTGGCTCACCAAATTTAGTTCTTCTAGGTTGAAGCGTTCGTCTAAAGTAGCAGTTTTTATATTTTGTTTCCTCTGTTCACTTTTATATAGATAGATGAATTTGGAACTCTAAATCCAACATGGTTTGTAGTAGCTCTTTGAAACTTGACAAAATAAAGGAGTTCTCAGTTTTGTCTCTATGGTTTGTTTCCTCTTCAAGTAGCCCTAGGCACAGACTGTGGAAAAGCACTTTCATTGAGAGGGGTTGCCAAGCTTTTAAGAAATAACTAGTTTCCGAAATACCAGCAAAAATTTTTTCACCCAATCTTGATGATTCTTGGTGGTAATGATCAGTACACAGATCCCACTTGGCTCACCAAATTTTGTTCTTCTAGGTTGAAGCGTTCGTCTACAGTAGCAGTTTTTATATTTAGGTTTCACTCTTTTCTCTCATATATAGATAGATGAATTTGGAACTCTAAATCCAACATGGTTTGTAGTAGCTCTTTGAAACTTGACAAAATAAAGTAGTTCTCCGTTTTGTGTCTATGGTTTGTTTCCGCTTCAAGTAGCCCTAGGCACAGACTGTGGAAAAGCACTTTCATTGAGAGGGGTTGCCAAGCTTCTAAGAAATTACGAATTTCCGAAATACCAGCAAATATTTTTTCACCCAATCTTGATGTTACTTGGTCGTAATGATCAGTACACAAATCCCACTTGGCTCACCAAATTTTGTTCTTCTAGGTTGAAGCGTTCGTCTACAGTAGCAGTTTTTATATTTAGGTTTCCCTCTGTTCTCTCCTATATAGATAGATGAATTTGGAACTCTAAATCCAACATGGTTTGTAGTAGCTCTTTGAAACTTGACAAAATAAAGGAGTTCTCAGATTTGTCTCTATGGTTTGTTTCCTCTTCAAGTAGCCCTAGGCACAGACTGTGGAAAAGCACTTTCATTGAGAGGGGTTGCCAAGCTTCTAAGAAATAATGAGTTTCCGAAATATCAGCAAATATTTTTTCACCCAATCTTGATGATAGTTGGTGGTAATGATCAGTACACTAATCCCACTTGGCTAACCAAATTTTGTTCTTCTAGGTTGAAGCGTTCGTCTACAGTAGCAGTTTTTATATTTAGGTTTCCCTCTGTTCTCTCCTATATAGATAGATGAATTTGGAACTCTAAATCCAACATGGTTTGTAGTAGCTGGTTGAAACTTGACAAAATAAAGTAGTTCTCCGTTTTGTCTCTATGGTTTGTTTCCTCTTCAAGTAGCCCTAGGCACAGACTGTGGAAAAGCACTTTCATTGAGAGGGGTTGCCAAGCTTCTAAGAAATTACGAATTTCCGAAATACCAGCAAATATTTTTTCACCCAATCTTGATGTTACTTGGTCGTAATGATCAGTACACAAATCGCACTTGGCTCACCAAATTTTGTTCTTCTAGGTTGAAGCGTTCGTCTACAGTAGCAGTTTTTATATTTAGGTTTCCCTCTGTTCTCTCCTATATAGATAGATGAATTTGGAACTCTAAATCCAACACGGTTTGTAGTAGCTCTTTGAAACTTGACAAAATAAAGGAGTTCTCAGTTTTGTCTCTATGGTTTGTTTCCTCTTCAAGTAGCCTTAGGCACAGACTGTGGAAAAGCACTTTCATTGAGATGGGTTGCCAAGCTTCTAAGAAATTACGAGTTTCCGAAATACCAGCAAATATTTTTTAACCCAATCTTGATGATACTTGGTGGTAATGATCAGTACACAAATCCCACTTTGCTCACCAAATTTTGTTCTTCTAGGTTGAAGCATTCGTCTACAGTAGCAGTTTTTATATATAGGTTTCATTCTGTTCTCTCCTATTTAGATAGATGAATTTGGAACTCTAAATCCAACATGGTTTTTAGTAGCTCTTTGAAACTTGACAAAATAAAGGAGTTCTCAGTTTTGTCTCTATGGTTTGTTTCCTCTTCAAGTAGCCCTAGGCACAGACTGTGGAAAAGCACTTTCATTGAAAGGGGTTGCCAAGCTTCTAAGAAATTACGAGTTTCCGAAATACCAGCAAATATTTTTTTACCCAATCTTGATGATACTTGGTGGTAATGATCAGTACACAAATCCCACTTGGCTCACCAAATTTTGTTCTTCTATGTTGAAGCGTTCGTCTACAGTAGCAGTTTTTATATTTAGGTTTCCCTCTGTTCCCTCCTATATAGATAGATGAATTTGGAACTCTAAATCCAACATGGTTTGTAGTAGCTGGTTGAAACTTGACAAAATAAAGTAGTTCTCCGTTTTGTGTCTATGGTTTGTTTCCGCTTCAAGTAGCCCTAGGCACAGACTGTGGAAAAGCACTTTCATTGAGAGGGGTTGCCAAGCTTCTAAGAAATTACGAATTTCCGAAATACCAGCAAATATTTTTTCACCCAATCTTGATGTTACTTGGTCGTAATGATCAGTACACAAATCCCACTTGGCTCACCAAATTTTGTTCTTCTAGGTTGAAGCGTTCGTCTACAGTAGCAGTTTTTATATTTAGGTTTCCCTCTGTTCTCTCCTATATAGATAGATGAATTTGGAACTCTAAATCCAACATGGTTTGTAGTAGCTCTTTGAAACTTGACAAAATAAAGGAGTTCTCAGATTTGTCTCTATGGTTTGTTTCCTCTTCAAGTAGCCCTAGGCACAGACTGTGGAAAAGCACTTTCATTGAGATGGGTTGCCAAGCTTCTAAGAAATAACGAGTTTCCGAAATACCAGCAAATATTTTTTCACCCAATCTTTATGATAGTTGGTGGTAATGATCAGTACACAAATCCCACTTGGCTGACCAAATTTTATTCTTCTAGGTTGAAGCGTTCGTCTACAGTAGCAGTTTTTATATTTAGGTTTCCCTCTGTTCTCTCTTATATAGATAGATGAATTTGGAACTCTAAATCCAACATGGTTTGTAGTAGCTGGTTGAAACTTGACAAAATAAAGTAGTTCTCCGTTTTGTCTCTATGTTTGTTTCCTCTTCAAGTAGCCCTAGGCACAGACTGTGGAAAAGCACTTGCATTGAGAGGTGTTGCCAAGCTTCTAAGAAATTACGAATTTCCGAAATACCAGCAAATATTTTTTCACCCAATCTTGATGTTACTTGGTCGTAATGATCAGTACACAAATCCCACTTGGCTCACCATATATTGTTCTTCTAGGTTGAAGCGTTCGTTTACAGTAGCAGTTTTTATATTTAGGTTTCCCTCTGTTCTCTCCTATATAGATAGATGAATTTGGTACACTAAATCCACAGGGTTTATAGTAGCTCTTAGAAACTTGACAAAATAAAGGAGTTCTCAGTTTTCTCTCTATGGTTTGGTTCCTCTTCACGTAGCCCTAGGCACAGACTGTGGAAAAGCACTTTCATTGAGAGTGGTTGCCAGGCTTCTAAGAAATTACAAGTTTCCGAAATACCAGCAAATATTTTTTCACCCAATCTTGATGATACTTGGTGGTAATGATCAGGACACAAATCCCACTTGGCTCACCAAATTTTTTTCTTCTAGGTTGAAGCGTTCTTCTACAGTAGCAGTTTTAATATTTAGGTTTCCCTGTTCTCTCCTATATAGATAGATGAATTTGGAACTCTAAATCCAACATGGTTTGTAGTAGCTCTTTGAAACTTGAAAAAATAAAGGAGTTCTCAGTTCTGTCTCTATGGTTTCTTTCCTCTTCAAGTAGCCCTAGGCACAGACTGTGGAAAAGCACTTTCATTGAGAGGGGTTGCCAAGCTTCTGAGCAATAACTAGTTTCCGAAATACCAGCAAATATTTTTTCACCCAATCTTGATGATACTTGGTGGTAATGATCAGTACACAAATCCCACTTGGCTCACCAAATTTTGTTCCTCTGGGTTGAAACGTTGGTCTACAATAGCAGTTTTTATATTTAGGTTTCCCTGTGTTCTCTCCTATATAGATAGATGAATTTGGAACACTAAATCCAACATGGTTTATAGTAGCTCTTTGAAACTTGACAAAATAAAGGAGTTCTCAGTTTTCTCTCTATGGTTTGTTTCCTCTTCAAGTAGCCCTAGGCACAGACTGTGGAAAAGCACTTTCATTGAGAGTGGTTGCCAGGCTCCTAAGAAATTACAAGTTTTCGAAATACCAGCAAATATTTTTTCACCCAATCTTGATGATACTTGGTGGTAATGATCAGTACACAAATCACACTAGGCTCACCAAATTTTGTTCTTCTAGGTTGAAGCGTTCGTCTACAGTAGCTGTTTTTATATTTAGTTTTCTCTCTGTTCTCTCCTATATAGATAGATGAATTTGGTACTCTAAATCCAACATGGATTGTAGTAGCTCCTTGAAACTTGAAAAAATAAAGGAGTTCTCAGTTTTGTCTCTATGGTTTGTTTCCACTTCAAGTAGCCCTAGGCACAGACTGTGGAAAAGCACTTTCATTGAGAGGGGTTGCCAAGCTTTAAGAAATAACGAGTTTCCGAAATACCAGCAAAAATTTTTCACCCAATCTTGATGATACTTGGTGGTAATGATCAGTACACAGATCCCACTTGGCTCACTAAATTGTGTTCTTCTAGGTTGAAGCCTGAGTCTACAGTAGCAGTTTTTATATTTAGGTTTCACTCTTTTCTCTTATATATAGATAGATGAATTTGGAACACTAAATCCAACATGGTTTGTAGTAGCTCTTTGAAACTTGACAAAATAAAGGAGTTCTGAGTTTTCTCTCTATGGTTTGTTTCCTCTTCAAGTAGCCCTAGGCATAGACTGTGTAAAAGCACTTTCATTGAGAGGGGTTGCCAAGCTTCTAAGAAATAACGAGTTTCCGAAATACCAGCAAATATTTTTTCAGCCAATCTTGATGATAGTTGGTGGTAATGATCAGTACACGAATCCCACTTGGCTCACCAAATTTAGTTCTTCTAGGTTGAAGCGTTCGTCTAAAGTAGCAGTTTTTATATTTTGTTTCCCTCTGTTCACTTTTATATAGATAGATGAATTTGGAACTCTAAATCCAACATGGTTTGTAGTAGCTCTTTGAAACTTGACAAAATAAAGGAGTTCTCAGTTTTGTCTCTATGGTTTGTTTCCTCTTCAAGTAGCCCTAGGCACAGACTGTGGAAAAGCACTTTCATTGAGAGGGGTTGCCAAGCTTCTAAGAAATTACGATTTTCCGAAATACCAGCAAATATTTTTTCACCCAATCTTGATGATACTTGGTGGTAATGATCAGTACCCAAGTCCCACTTGGCTCACCAAATTTTGTTCTTCTAGGTTGAAGCGTTCGTCTACAGTAGCAGTTTTTATATTTAGGTCTCCCTCTGTTCTCTCCTATATAGATAGATGAATTTGGAACTCTAAATCCAACATGGTTTGTAGTAGCTCTTTGAAACTTGACAAAATAAAGGAGTTCTCAGTTTTGTCTCTATGGTTTGTTTCCTCTTCAAGTAGCCCTAGGCACAGACTGTGGAAAGCACTTTCATTGAGATGGGTTGCCAAGCTTCTATGAAATAACGAGTTTCCAAAATACCAGCAAATATTTTTTCACCCAATCTTGATGATACTTGGTGGTAATGATCAGTACACAAATCCCACTTGGCTCACCAAATTTTGTTCTTCTAGGTTGAAACGTTGGTCTACAATAGCAGTTTTTATATTTAGGTTTCCCTCTGATCTCTCCTATATAGATAGAAGAATTTGGAACACTAAATCCAACAGGGTTTACAGTAGCTCTTGAAACTTGACAAAATAAAGGAGTTCTCAGTTTTCTCTCTATGGTTTGTTTCCTCTTCAAGTAGCCCTAGGCACAGACTGTGGGAAAGCACATTCATTGAGAGTGGTTGCCAGGCTTCTAAGAAATTACAAGTTTCCGAAATACCAGCAAATATTTTTTCACCCAATCTTGATGATTCTTGGTGGTAATGATCACTACACAAATCCCACTAGGCTCACCAAATTTTGTTCTTCTAGGTTGAAGCGTTCGTCTACAGTAGCTGTTTTTATATTTAGGTTTCTCTCTGTTCTCTCCTATATAGATAGATGAATTTGGAACTCTAAATCCAACATGGATTGTAGTAGCTCTTTGAAACTTGACAAAATAAAGGAGTTCTCAGTTTTGTCTCTATGGTTTGTTTCCTCTTCAAGTAGCCCTAGGCACAGACTGTGGAAAAGCACTTTCATTGAGAGGGGTTGCCAAGCTTTTAAGAAATAACTAGTTTCCGAAATACCAGCAAAAATTTTTTCACCCAATCTTGATGATTCTTGGTGGTAATGATCAGTACACAGATCCCACTTGGCTCACCAAATTTTGTTCTTCTAGGTTGAAGCGTTCGTCTACAGTAGCAGATTTATATTTAGGTTTCACTCTTTTCTCTCATATATAGATAGATGAATTTGGAACTCTAAATCCAACATGGTTTGTAGTAGCTCTTTGAAACTTGACAAAATAAAGGAGTTCTCAGTTTTGTCTCTATGGTTTGTTTCCTCTTCAAGTAGCCCTAGGCACAGACTGTGGAAAAGCACTTTCATTGAGAGGGGTTGCCAAGCTTCTAAGAAATAATGAGTTTCCGAAATATCAGCAAATATTTTTTCACCCAATCTTGATGATAGTTGGTGGTAATGATCAGTACACTAATCCCACTTGGCTAACCAAATTTTGTTCTTCTAGGTTGAAGCGTTCGTCTACAGTAGCAGTTTTTATATTTAGGTTTCCCTCTGTTCTCTCCTATATAGATAGATGAATTTGGAACTCTAAATCCAACATGGTTTGTAGTAGCTGGTTGAAACTTGACAAAATAAAGTAGTTCTCCGTTTTGTCTCTATGGTTTGTTTCCTCTTCAAGTAGCCCTAGGCACAGACTGTGGAAAAGCACTTTCATTGAGAGGGGTTGCCAAGCTTCTAAGAAATTACGAATTTCCGAAATACCAGCAAATATTTTTTCACCCAATCTTGATGTTACTTGGTCGTAATGATCAGTACACAAATCGCACTTGGCTCACCAAATTTTGTTCTTCTAGGTTGAAGCGTTCGTCTACAGTAGCAGTTTTTATATTTAGGTTTCCCTCTGTTCTCTCCTATATAGATAGATGAATTTGGAACTCTAAATCCAACACGGTTTGTAGTAGCTCTTTGAAACTTGACAAAATAAAGTAGTTCTCAGATTTGTCTCTATGGTTTGTTTCCTCTTCAAGTAGCCCTAGGCACAGACTGTGGAAAAGCACTTTCATTGAGATGGGTTGCCAAGCTTCTAAGAAATAACGAGTTTCCGAAATACCAGCAAATATTTTTTCACCCAATCTTTATGATAGTTGGTGGTAATGATCAGTACACAAATCCCACTTGGCTGACCAAATTTTGTTCTTCTAGGTTGAAGCGTTCGTCTACAGTAGCAGTTTTTATATTTAGGTTTCCCTCTGTTCTCTCCTATATAGATAGATGAATTTGGAACTCTAAATCCAACATGGTTTGTAGTAGCTGGTTGAAACTTGACAAAATAAAGTAGTTCTCCGTTTTGTCTCTATGTTTGTTTCCTCTTCAAGTAGCCCTAGGCACAGACTGTGGAAAAGCACTTGCATTGAGAGGTGTTGCCAAGCTTCTAAGAAATTACGAATTTCCGAAATACCAGCAAATATTTTTTCACCCAATCTTGATGTTACTTGGTCGTAATGATCAGTACACAAATCCCACTTGGCTCACCATATATTGTTCTTCTAGGTTGAAGCGTTCGTTTACAGTAGCAGTTTTTATATTTAGGTTTCCCTCTGTTCTCTCCTATATAGATAGATGAATTTGGTACACTAAATCCACAGGGTTTATAGTAGCTCTTAGAAACTTGACAAAATAAAGGAGTTCTCAGTTTTCTCTCTATGGTTTGTTTCCTCTTCACGTAGCCCTAGGCACAGACTGTGGAAAAGCACTTTCATTGAGAGTGGTTGCCAGGCTTCTAAGAAATTACAAGGTTCCGAAATACCAGCAAATATTTTTTCACCCAATCTTGATGATACTTGGTGGTAATGATCAGGACACAAATCCCACTTGGCTCACCAAATTTTTTTCTTCTAGGTTGAAGCGTTCTTCTACAGTAGCAGTTTTAATATTTAGTTTTCCCTGTTCTCTCCTATATAGATAGATGAATTTGGAACTCTAAATCCAACATGGTTTGTAGTAGCTCTTTGAAACTTGAAAAAATAAAGGAGTTCTCAGTTCTGTCTCTATGGTTTGTTTCCTCTTCAAGTAGCCCTAGGCACCGACTGTGGAAAAGCACTTTCATTGAGAGGGGTTGCCAAGCTTCTGAGCAATAACGAGTTTCCGAAATACCAGCAAATATTTTTTCACCCAATCTTGATGATACTTGGTGGTAATGATCAGTACACAAATCCCACTTGGCTCACCAAATTTTGTTCTTCTAGGTTGAAGCGTTCGTCTACAGTAGCAGTTTTTATGTTTAGGTTTCCCTCTGTTCTCTCCTATATAGATAGATGAATTTGGAACTCTAAATCCAACATGGTTTGTAGTAGCTCTTTGAAACTTGAAAAAATAAAGGAGTTCTCAGTTTTGTCTCTATGGTTTGTTTCCTCTTCAAGTAGCCCTAGGCACAGACTGTGGAAAGCACATTCATTGAGATGTGTTGCCAAGCTTCTAAGAAATAACGAGTTTCCAAAATACCAGCAAATATTTTTTCACCCAATCTTGATGATACTTGGTGGTAATGATCAGTACACAAATCCCACTTGGCTCACCAAATTTTGTTCCTCTGGGTTGAAACGTTGGTCTACAATAGCAGTTTTTATATTTAGGTTTCCCTGTGTTCTCTCCTATATAGATAGATGAATTTGGAACACTAAATCCAACATGGTTTATAGTAGCTCTTTGAAACTTGACAAAATAAAGGAGTTCTCAGTTTTCTCTCTATGGTTTGTTTCCTCTTCAAGTAGCCCTAGGCACAGACTGTGGAAAAGCACTTTCATTGAGAGTGGTTGCCAGGCTTCTAAGAAATTACAAGTTTCCGAAATACCAGCAAATATTTTTTCACCCAATCTTGATGATACTTGGTGGTAATGATCAGTACACAAATCACACTAGGCTCACCAAATTTTGTTCTTCTAGGTTGAAGCGTTCGTCTACAGTAGCTGTTTTTATATTTAGTTTTCTCTCTGTTCTCTCCTATATAGATAGATGAATTTGGTACTCTAAATCCAACATGGATTGTAGTAGCTCCTTGAAACTTGAAAAAATAAAGGAGTTCTCAGTTTTGTCTCTATGGTTTGTTTCCACTTCAAGTAGCCCTAGGCACAGACTGTGGAAAAGCACTTTCATTGAGAGGGGTTGCCAAGCTTTTAAGAAATAACGAGTTTCCGAAATACCAGCAAAAATTTTTCACCCAATCTTGATGATACTTGGTGGTAATGATCAGTACACAGATCCCACTTGGCTCACTAAATTGTGTTCTTCTAGGTTGAAGCCTGAGTCTAAAGTAGCAGTTTTTATATTTAGGTTTCACTCTTTTCTCTTATATATAGATAGATGAATTTGGAACACTAAATCCAACATGGTTTGTAGTAGCTCTTTGAAACTTGACAAAATAAAGGAGTTCTGAGTTTTCTCTCTATGGTTTGTTTCCTCTTCAAGTAGCCCTAGGCATAGACTGTGTAAAAGCACTTTCATTGAGAGGGGTTGCCAAGCTTCTAAGAAATAACGAGTTTCCGAAATACCAGCAAATATTTTTTCAGCCAATCTTGATGATAGTTGGTGGTAATGATCAGTACACGAATCCCACTTGGCTCACCAAATTTAGTTCTTCTAGGTTGAAGCGTTCGTCTAAAGTAGCAGTTTTTATATTTTGTTTCCCTCTGTTCACTCCTATATAGATAGATGAATTTGGAACTCTAAATCCAACATGGTTTGTAGTAGCTCTTTGAAACTTGACAAAATAAAGGAGTTCTCAGTTTTGTCTCTATGGTTTGTTTCCTCTTCAAGTAGCCCTAGGCATAGACTGTGGAAAGCACTTTCATTGAGATGGGTTGCCAAGCTTCTATGAAATAACGAGTTTCCAAAATACCAGCAAATATTTTTTCACCCAATCTTGATGATACTTGGTGGTAATGATCAGTACACAAATCCCACTTGGCTCACCAAATTTTGTTCTTCTAGGTTGAAACGTTGGTCTACAATAGCAGTTTTTATATTTAGGTTTCCCTCTGTTCTCTCCTATATAGATAGAAGAATTTGGAACACTAAATCCAACAGGGTTTACAGTAGCTCTTTGAAACTTGACAAAATAAAGGAGTTCTCAGTTTTCTCTCTATGGTTTGTTTCCTCTTCAAGTAGCCCTAGGCACAGACTGTGGGAAAGCACATTCATTGAGAGTGGTTGCCAGGCTTCTAAGAAATTACAAGTTTCCGAAATACCAGCAAATATTTTTTCACCCAATCTTGATGATTCTTGGTGGTAATGATCACTACACAAATCCCACTAGGCTCACCAAATTTTGTTCTTCTAGGTTGAAGCGTTCGTCTACAGTAGCTGTTTTTATATTTAGGTTTCTCTCTGTTCTCTCCTATATAGATAGATGAATTTGGAACTCTAAATCCAACATGGATTGTAGTAGCTCTTTGAAACTTGACAAAATAAAGGAGTTCTCAGTTTTGTCTCTATGGTTTTTTTCCTCTTCAAGTAGCCCTAGGCACAGACTGTGGAAAAGCACTTTCATTGAGAGGGGTTGCCAAGCTTTTAAGAAATAACTAGTTTCCGAAATACCAGCAAAAATTTTTTCACCCAATCTTGATGATTCTTGGTGGTAATGATCAGTACACAGATCCCACTTGGCTCACCAAATTTTGTTCTTCTAGGTTGAAGCGTTCGTCTACAGTAGCAGTTTTTATATTTAGGTTTCCCTCTGTTCTCTCCTATATAGATAGATGAATTTGGAACTCTAAATCCAACACGGTTTGTAGTAGCTGTTTGAAACTTGACAAAATAAAGGAGTTCTCAGTTTTGTCTCTATGGTTTGTTTCCTCTTCAAGTAGCCTTAGGCACAGACTGTGGAAAAGCACTTTCATTGAGATGGGTTGCCAAGCTTCTAAGAAATTACGAGTTTCCGAAATACCAGCAAATATTTTTTAACCCAATCTTGATGATACTTGGTGGTAATGATCAGTACACAAATCCCACTTTGCTCACCAAATTTTGTTCTTCTAGGTTGAAGCATTCGTCTACAGTAGCAGTTTTTATATATAGGTTTCATTCTGTTCTCTCCTATTTAGATAGATGAATTTGGAACTCTAAATCTAACATGGTTTTTAGTAGCTCTTTGAAACTTGACAAAATAAAGGAGTTCTCAGTTTTGTCTCTATGGTTTGTTTCCTCTTCAAGTAGCCCTAGGCACAGACTGTGTAAAAGCACTTTCATTGAGAGGGGTTGCCAAGCTTCTAAGAAATAACGAGTTTCCGAAATACCAGCAAATATTTTTTCAGCCAATCTTGATGATAGTTGGTGGTAATGATCAGTACACAAATCCCACTTGGCTCACCAAATTTTGTTCTTCTAGGTTGAAGCGTTCGTCTACAGTAGCAGTTTTTATATTTAGGTTTCCCTCTGTTCCCTCCTATATAGATAGATGAATTTGGAACTCTAAATCCAACATGGTTTCTAGTAGCTGGTTGAAACTTGACAAAATAAAGTAGTTCTCCGTTTTGTGTCTATGGTTTGTTTCCGCTTCAAGTAGCCCTAGGCACAGACTGTGGAAAAGCACTTTCATTGAGAGGGGTTGCCAAGCTTCAAAGAAATTACGAATTTCCGAAATACCAGCAAATATTTTTTCACCCAATCTTGATGTTACTTGGTCGTAATGATCAGTACACAAATCCCACTTGGCTCACCAAATTTTGCTCTTCTAGCTTGAAGCGTTCGTCTACAGTAGCAGTTTTTATATTTAGGTTTCCATCTGTTCTCTCCTATATAGATAGATGAATTTGGAACTCTAAATCCAACATGGTTTGTAGTAGCTCTTTGAAACTTGACAAAATAAAGGAGTTCTCAGTTTTGTCTCTATGGTTTGTTTCCTCTTCAAGTAGCCCTAGGCACAGACTGTGGAAAAGCACTTTCATTGAGATGGGTTGCCAAGCTTCTAAGAAATAACGAGTTTCCGAAATACCAGCAAATATTTTTTCACCCAATCTTGATGATAGTTGGTGGTAATGATCAGTACACAAATCCCACTTGGCTCACCAAATTTTGTTCTTCTAGGTTGAAACGTTGGTCTACAAGAGCAGTTTTTATATTTAGGTTTCCCTCTGTTCTCTCCTATATAGATAGATGAATTTGGAACACTAAATCCAACATGGTTTATAGTAGCTCTTTGAAACTTGACAAAATAAAGGAGTTCTGAGTTTTGTCTCTATGGTTTGTTTCCTCTTCAAGTAGCCCTAGGCACAGACTGTGGAAAAGCACTTTCATTGAGAGGGGTTGCCAAGCTTCTAAGAAATAATCAGTTTCCGAAATATCAGCAAATATTTTTTCACCCAATCTTGATGATAGTTGGTGGTAATGATCAGTACACTAATCCCACTTGGCTCACCAAATTTTGTTCTTCTAGGTTGAAGCGTTCGTCTACAGTAGCAGTTTTTATACTTAGGTTTCCCTCTGTTCTCTCCTATATAGATAGATGAATTTGGAACTCTAAATCCAACATGGTTTGTAGTAGCTGGTTGAAACTTGACAAAATAAAGTAGTTCTCCGTTTTGTCTCTATGGTTTGTTTCCTCTTCAAGTAGCCCTAGGCACAGACTGTGGAAAAGCACTTTCATTGAGAGGTGTTGCCAAGCTTCTAAGAAATTACGAATTTCCGAAATACCAGCAAATATTTTTTCACCCAATCTTGATGTTACTTGGTCGTAATGATCAGTACACAAATCGCACTTGGCTCACCAAATTTTGTTCTTCTAGGTTGAAGCGTTCGTCTACAATAGCAGTTTTGATATTTAGTTTTCCCTCTGTTCTCTCCTATATAGATAGATGAATTTGGAACTCTAAATCCAACATGGTTTGTAGTAGCTCTTTGAAACTTGACAAAATAATGGTTTTCTCAGTTTTGTCTCTATGGTTTGTTTCCTCTTCAAAAAGCCCTAGGCACACACTGTTTAAAAGCACTCTCATTGAGAGGGGTTGCCATGATTCTAAGAAATAACGAGTTTCCGAAATACCAGCAAATATTTTTTCACCCAATCTTGATGATACTCGTTGCTAATGATCAGTACACAAATCCCACTTGGCTCAACAAATTTTGTTCTTCTAGGTTGAAGCGTTCGTCTACAGTAGCAGTTTTTATATTTAGGTTTCCCTCTGTTCTCTCCTATATAGATAGATGAATTTGGAACACTAAATCCAACATGGTTTGTAGTAGCTCTTTGAAACTTGACAAAATAAAGGAGTTCTGAGTTTTCTCCCTGTGGTTTGTTTCCTCTTCAAGTAGCCCTAGGCACAGACTGTGTAAAAGCACTTTCATTGAGAGGGGTTGCCAAGCTTCTAAGAAATAACGAGTTTCCGAAATACCAGCAAATATATTTTCACCCAATCTTGATGATAGTTGGTGGTAATGATCAGTACACAAGTCCCACTTGGCTCACCAAATTTTGTTCTTCTAGGTTGAAGCGTTCGTCTGCAGTAGCAGTTTTTATATTTTGTTTCCCTCTGTTCACTCCTATATAGATAGATGAATTTGGAACTCTAAATCCAACATGGTTTGTAGTAGCTCTTTGAAACTTGACAAAATAAAGGAGTTCTCAGTTTTGTCTCTATGGTTTGTTTCCTCTTCAAGTAGCCCTAGGCACAGACTGTGGAAAGCACTTTAATTGAGATGGGTTGCCAAGCTTCTATGAAATAACGAGTTTCCAAAATACCAGCAAATATTTTTTCACCCAATCTTGATGATACTTGGTGGTAATGATCAGTACACAAATCCCACTTGGCTCACCAAATTTTGTTCTTCTATGTTGAAACGTTGGTCTACAATAGCAGTTTTTATATTTAGGTTTCCCTCTGTTCTCTCCTATATAGATAGAAGAATTTGGAACACTACATCCAACAGGGTTTACAGTAGCTCTTTGAAATTTGACAAAATAAAGGAGTTCTCAGTTTTCTCTCTATGGTTTGTTTCCTCTTCAAGTAGCCCTAGGCACAGACTGTGGAAAAGCACTTTCATTGAGAGGGGTTGCCAAGCTTCTGAGAAATAACGAGTTTCCGAAATACCAGCAAATATTTTTTCACCCAATCTTGATGATACTTGGTGGTAATGATCAGTACACAAATCCCACTTGGCTCACCAAATTTTGTTCTTCTAGGTTGAAGCGTTCGTCTACAGTAGCAGTTTTTATGTTTAGGTTTCCCTCTGTTCTCTCCTATATAGATAGATGAATTTGGAACTCTAAATCCAACATGGTTTGTAGTAGCTCTTTGAAACTTGAAAAAATAAAGGAGTTCTCAGTTTTGTCTCTATGGTTTGTTTACTCTTCAAGTAGCCCTAGGCACAGACTGTGGAAAGCACTTTCATTGAGATGGGTTGCCAAGCTTCTAAGAAATAACGAGTTTCCAAAATACCAGCAAATATTTTTTCACCCAATCTTGATGATACTTGGTGGTAATGATCAGTACACAAATCCCACTTGGCTCACCAAATTTTGTTCTTCTAGGTTGAAACGTTGGTCTACAATAGCAGTTTTTATATTTAGGTTTCCCTCTGTTCTCTCCTATATAGATAGATGAATTTGGAACACTAAATCCAAC
>NW_027511890.1:0-20023 GCF_048772815.1 Callospermophilus lateralis
GTGTATACTTGGGGTTAAAAACAGGTTTGATTTGGATTACGAGTGATTCTGTGTGATGAATAATGGTATTGGGAACCTGCAATATTTACAAGAATATAGAGGTGAAATGTAAGTAGGAAAACAGAAATGTAGGTATGATTTGAAGCCCAGAAGGGTTTTGCCCTTGATAGGGATACTTAGCTTTGAATGATGTTCTGCAAAGATGCCTCAGATAATTCGATATACAATGGCATAGGACCTTGTACATTGGATGATTGAATTTAGAAGAGAACATCCAGTCAAAAAGGGATATTCAGTAGGATTAGGAAGATAGTCGGTAAGTTTAGGAAGAAGAGTGAGTATAGGATTTGGACCAAAAGTTCTTTAGCAATAGACTTTCGGTTGTTGAGTGAATGTAAATGTCAGCACATATGAAGAGTCAGTCACTATGTTGAACTGGGGAAAATATGTAGAAAAGGAGATATCAATAGAAACATTACGAAATCAGGCAAAGTATAAAGTGAGTGATAGAATTAGACATTTTCAACAGGGTTGAGTTGGAATATATAAATTAGGAAAAAAACAAATATGTAGTCACCAATAGGATTGACAATTGACAGCATTAGGCAACCTGGACATGGATGTTTTTAGAAATCCATGTTCACTTTCCATTTAGGCTTTGGTACAATCATAAGTGTGACCTTTCCATTTTTTGTCCAGAATATTACTGTGATAATGAGGTGACATGAGTATTTCTTTCACCATTTCTGGGAGCAATATATTGAAGATGTAAAATGAGAATCGGGGGTACAAAGAGGTGTACCCTGTTTCTAGGAACATAGAGAAAAAGCATGAATAGACCATACTGTGAATAAATAATATAACTTTTTTGAACTTTAAATAATGAATTAAACTGATATCTGAAAAATTAAAGGAAATCGTATATTGATATACAATCATTCATTCCAACCAGGTATATATGTAATGAAATATTTGTGTTTAGGTTTATCATGAAGAGTGTGTGAGTTTTGCTTCAAAGTGATTATGGAAATTCAAAATAATGTGTTTGGAAAGAAGTCTCACGAAAAGACCAGTCAAGAAACCCTGACAATACATGTGTTCTGAAGCAAGAAGTGGTGAAAGTTGAAACAAATGCTTATTAATTTGTGAACTTGTGGATGAAATGTATATCCTGTGATGTGCAAAAACTGAAGAAACAATAATGTACCAGTGTCGAATACAAATGAATGACAAATTACATATCATGTCCCATAGGAGTCTACTTGCATTGATGTTAGACTGGGTCAGTTACTGTAGAATAATTAGGATTTGTATGCACCATTCACTGAAGTTAGTTTTCAGTACTAGGAAACAAATATGTATTTCAGGTGGATGAATATTTCTGATTATAATCTTGTGAAAAGTGGATTATAAATCCACATTACATGAACATGAATGAATTTAGAGAGTGTATATTAGACACATATATTTCATATTTTGAAAAATTTGGAGAGTATATTTATATCTATATCTACATCTATACACACACACACACACACACACACACACACACACAACACTCACAGACATTAAAAAGTACCAATATAAATGCCAATCGAAATTCATCAGTAAATATGTATCATCCACAAATGCAAAAATATTTATTTTACTGAACATGAGTTAATGTATAATGTTGTTCTACTAGGACGCTCTCCTATAGGTTGAATTTTCATTTCCAACAGCATTAAGGAGGAGTGAACACTTCTCACAATTTGTATCTGCCAAGACAGCCACCTCACAAAAATGTACGTGTGATACCTGGTAGGATTCTATATATGCATATAAATATACATGTGTGAATAGGCTACAGAAAAGGGAAACAAGAATTCACATATTTGTTAAGTTTAAAAACACGTGGAGAATATTTCAATTAAAATTTGACTAGATTTATAACTCCTACCTTATATAATGCATATGTCAAGTCCAACTATACAACATGTCTCCTCTGAAGTGCTTGTATTTCCATTGTGTTGGGTTAATTTTCTCCATTATATTAGGATGAATAGTCTGAGACTACTAGGTATGGGTTAGTGTCAGGGATTCAGTATTTCGAATGGAAAATTGGAAAATGAATCCAATGTGTATGTAAATATATGCTGCACAAATATCCTCCCGCTCTCATCCAGAACAATGCCTTGACATTACCTTCACCCCAAGTAAGACACAATTAGAGGAGAAGAGTTACAAAATCAGTGAATACATATCTGGAATGGAAAATGCTCAGGAGTTCACAACCTTAGAGGTGGTAGAGGAGTTTCCAAAACTAAGGGACAGGGTAAACACTCCACAAACATGGAGCTCTGCTGGCCTAAAAACTTTTTGAGAAACTGCCTCTGAGCTTCCACACTTGAAATATATGTTGTTTTCAGGAGATTTGGATTCCTCTGTAGTGAGACCATCAAAGCTGGGTCTGCATCTATGTGACCTGGAGGACATGGTTTCTTATTTTCCAATGAACAAGATGAAGCAGTGCTGAATCCTCTCTTTGTAGGTAAACTGAGGCCACTGGGGACTAAGTGTCTCCCCGTGTGGACTGTGATGCCATTTGGTCCTCCTCCAATTTGTGGTGTTTTTGCTGCTGCACTGTGAGTTTGGTATTTGTTTCATGAAATACTAGGAGCTAAACTGGGACACAGTGCTGGAGGGAGTTCTGTCACGTGTGGTGGGTCAGGGTCTGCAAGAGAATGCACCAACTAGGCTCCTATCTCTCACAGCTTGCCCCATTGCCCCCTTGTCCATATCAACCTGATTCTTAATTTTCCTCTGAAAACTCTCCATATAACAAGATGCCTTTACATATAAGGGTTTGCTGGCTGCACCATGTAAGTTACAAGCCATTTGGAATTCAATGGTAGATCCACATGGCCCTACCACGGATGTTTTATCAAACACCTCCCCACCACTGCTCTAGACCCACTACTCAGCAGGCTCCAACTTACTGGCATCTCTGTTCTACACCATTTTCATGAAACTCAGTAAATCAAGGCACTGTCTGGTATACTCATGATGAGCAACAGGACATCCAATATTTCTCCAGTGCCACCTGGTCATAGGAATTTCAAAAATTTCATGGTATTTATCTAGCCATTTTTCAAGCATGAAGTTGGAGGCACTGTGGGTTTCAGTTCATTCAGCAAACATTAAATGGTGAGGAAGCTCATTTCAATGAAATCTCTGGAGAACTCTCACAGGCACGGCTTCCCAAAGAGTGGACAAAAGGTCACATTAGGCCAGGCCCATTGAGGTCTACAATGTGAGGTCCATGTGTATTTTGACTCTCAACTATGGCTGCCATTTCTTTAAGAATAAAATTATGTGATATCCTTCCTGAGATTTCCAGGCCTCTGTGGAAATCCACCCGGGGCCTAGCCTAGGTCTCAGTTTCCAAGAGCGACTTTCATGCGTGGCCTCTGAAAATCCCAACAAAATTCATGGCAATGCTTCTCTGAGTTCAGTTCCAAAACCCAGTCTCTAAGGGGAATCACACCAGAGTTCAAGCCCACGTGGACCCAGTCATTTTTTCCAATGCAACACAAATGACCAAAATTAAAACCAAAACACTCCCACATGGCCTTCATCTTATTCCATATAGTCAATCATCTTAACCTCTGGCTGGAGGTTTCCATGAGGGGCGCAGCCCAAGACAGTGTCCAAAATCAGCTCGTTTGCCCCTCATTTGCCTAAAGTCAGGGTAGCCTGGACACCGTTTCTGTGAACCAGGAGTGAACAAATAAGCCTGCCGTTAATACTTCTTTGTTTCTCCAATTTGAGGCCTACTGATTTTAGGTATCGATTCTTTAGGTGATTTAGAGTTATGCGAAAACACAAGCACCTCTGCAGGGCTTTGAAGAACTCATTTGACCCAAAGAATCCCTATTGTCATTTGATGGAGGGCAGGAACCTAACAGAGGAAGGCAAGAGACTTCATCCACAATGAATGATATTTTTTGCCATTTTGGTTTTGGAAGCTCACATGGGATCATTCTTAAGATCCATCAGGTGCTGAGAATCTAAGTCACAGTCACACACAGGTCCAAGAGGCTGATAAAGAGCCACAGGTGAGGCCCATTCATTTCCATTTGAAAACTGTTTTCTTCAGGCTTCACAAAGGGGTGGCCTGAGGCAAAGACCTTCCTGACATTCAGTGAAACACAACAATAAGTAAGCAAAAGGCCCAAAGCAGGGTTTCTGCACTGAGACTTTCCTGGTCACACTGATATCTGAGTTTTCTGAGATGCTCGCCATTCTCTTCAGCTATCCAGTACATGGCCATGTCACAGAGCTTGGAGGTGGTACATATTTTGGACACAAATCCATGAGCCTATTCTGGAGAGTGGCCAGAATTCAGGAAGAAAACAACAACTTAGAAAGATAGCAGGTGTTGCACATCGATAAGACAAGCTGCAGTCCATTCATATATTGGGCAGGATGAATTATGGGAAGATTTATACTAGACAGGACACATCCATTAATGCATTCTCTTTTCTAATGTCTACAACAACGGACACAGTGGGATACACAGAAAGAGAAACACTCGCCATGTCAAATGACTTACTAGAAACTGTCCACTCCAAACCAAACAAACCGCCTTTCCTATCTATTCTCAGAACATGAGACAAAACAACAAACCCACACCCACTCCCACAAAGGCACCTCCTTCCCCCCAAGTACGTCTGTGACTATCCGGAGTGTCCTCTGACTGGTGGGCCATACTATGTTCCCCCGAAATGGCCTGTCTTCTCTCAGATCTTGTTTCCTTGACCAACTCTGTGAAGATGTCAGGAAAAAGTGGTTAGCCACTACCTGTTTTCTCAGGAAAGGTCCATCTTCAGAGCTCTCCTGGCATTTGGCCATCCTCACATCATTAGGTACCAAGAAAACTGACTCTGTCCTTGGTAAATCCAAACAAGTGAGCCCACTGGGACTGGGACTGGGACTGCCTCTGGGTGCCTGGCTTCTTGGATACCAAGTTCAGAGAGTTCCATCACCAAGGAAATGAGGTATGTCACATTCTTTGGAACTGAATGAGGTCACTGCCTTGGCAACCACTTTGTCCTAACAGTTGCTTCCAAGGGTAACATAAGATGGAGGTTGCCCCTACTTCCTGTGACACTTTCATAAGGTAGAATGTATATCACCATTGGCACCCGGGAACAGCTCTCCACTCAGCCCTGGTTTGGTCCATCTTCTGTACAATAAGAAGAGAGAGAGGCAGATTCAGACACATCCCTTCATCCTGACCAGGTTGTTTGCCATGGAAGATGACTTTTGCTCTCTCAGGTGCTTCATACCTGCCTACAACTTCTCCAGGTATCATTTGTGCATGGACATTTGAGGTTCTCATCAGGTTGAAGGTCCCCAACTTTCCTGTATTGTAAGAACCACTCTGTCTCTGCTCTTCTGTAAAATGATTGAGGGAACAGTGTATACTTGGGGTTAAAAACAGGTTTGATTTGGATTACGAGTGATTCTGTGTGATGAATAATGGTATTGGGAACCTGCAATATTTACAAGAATATAGAGGTGAAATGTAAGTAGGAAAACAGAAATGTAGGTATGATTTGAAGCCCAGAAGGGTTTTGCCCTTGATAGGGATACTTAGCTTTGAATGATGTTCTGCAAAGATGCCTCAGATAATTCGATATACAATGGCATAGGACCTTGTACATTGGATGATTGAATTTAGAAGAGAACATCCAGTCAAAAAGGGATATTCAGTAGGATTAGGAAGATAGTCGGTAGGTTTAGGAAGAAGAGTGAGTATAGGATTTGGACCAAAAGTTCTTTAGCAATAGACTTTCGGTTGTTGAGTGAATGTAAATGTCAGCACATATGAAGAGTCAGTCACTATGTTGAACTGGGGAAAATATGTAGAAAAGGAGATATCAATAGAAACATTACGAAATCAGGCAAAGTATAAAGTGAGTGATAGAATTAGACATTTTCAACAGGGTTGAGTTGGAATATATAAATTAGGAAAAAAACAAATATGTAGTCACCAATAGGATTGACAATTGACAGCATTAGGCAACCTGGACATGGATGTTTTTAGAAATCCATGTTCACTTTCCATTTAGGCTTTGGTACAATCATAAGTGTGACCTTTCCATTTTTTGTCCAGAATATTACTGTGATAATGAGGTGACATGAGTATTTCTTTCACCATTTCTGGGAGCAATATATTGAAGATGTAAAATGAGAATCGGGGGTACAAAGAGGTGTACCCTGTTTCTAGGAACATAGAGAAAAAGCATGAATAGACCATACTGTGAATAAATAATATAACTTTTTTGAACTTTAAATAATGAATTAAACTGATATCTGAAAAATTAAAGGAAATCGTATATTGATATACAATCATTCATTCCAACCAGGTATATATGTAATGGAAATATTTGTGTTTAGGTTTATCATGAAGAGTGTGTGAGTTTTGCTTCAAAATGATTATGGAAATTCAAAATAATGTGTTTGGAAAGAAGTCTCACGAAAAGACCAGTCAAGAAACCCTGACAATACATGTGTTCTGAAGCAAGAAGTGGTGAAAGTTGAAACAAATGCTTATTAATTTGTGAACTTGTGGATGAAATGTATATCCTGTGATGTGCAAAAACTGAAGAAACAATAATGTACCAGTGTCGAATACAAATGAATGACAAATTACATATCATGTCCCATAGGAGTCTACTTGCATTGATGTTAGACTGGGTCAGTTACTGTAGAATAATTAGGATTTGTATGCACCATTCACTGAAGTTAGTTTTCAGTACTAGGAAACAAATATGTATTTCAGGTGGATGAATATTTCTGATTATAATCTTGTGAAAAGTGGATTATAAATCCACATACATGAACATGAATGAATTTAGAGAGTGTATATTAGACACATATATTTCATATTTTGAAAAATTTGGAGAGTATATCTATATCTATATCTACATCTATACACACACACACACACACACACACACACACACACACACAACACTCACAGACATTAAAAAGTACCAATATAAATGCCAATCGAAATTCATCAGTAAATATGTATCATCCACAAATGCAAAAATATTTATTTTACTGAACATGAGTTAATGTATAATGTTGTTCTACTAGGACGCTCTCCTATAGGTTGAATTTTCATTTCCAACAGCATTAAGGAGGAGTGAACACTTCTCACAATTTGTATCTGCCAAGACAGCCACCTCACAAAAATGTACGTGTGATACCTGGTAGGATTCTATATATGCATATAAATATACATGTGTGAATAGGCTACAGAAAAGGGAAACAAGAATTCACATATTTGTTAAGTTTAAAAACACGTGGAGAATATTTC
Source organism: Callospermophilus lateralis (assembly GCF_048772815.1). Lineage (NCBI taxonomy): Eukaryota > Metazoa > Chordata > Mammalia > Rodentia > Sciuridae > Callospermophilus > Callospermophilus lateralis. The sequence goes on from NW_027511890.1 coordinate 7,373, forward strand.
AATTAAAATTTGACTAGATTTATAACTCCTACCTTATATAATGCATATGTCAAGTCCAACTATACAACATGTCTCCTCTGAAGTGCTTGTATTTCCATTGTGTTGGGTTAATTTTCTCCATTATATTAGGATGAATAGTCTGAGACTACTAGGTATGGGTTAGTGTCAGGGATTCAGTATTTCGAATGGAAAATTGGAAAATGAATCCAATGTGTATGTAAATATATGCTGCACAAATATCCTCCCGCTCTCATCCAGAACAATGCCTTGACATTACCTTCACCCCAAGTAAGACACAATTAGAGGAGAAGAGTTACAAAATCAGTGAATACATATCTGGAATGGAAAATGCTCAGGAGTTCACAACCTTAGAGGTGGTAGAGGAGTTTCCAAAACTAAGGGACAGGGTAAACACTCCACAAACATGGAGCTCTGCTGGCCTAAAAACTTTTTGAGAAACTGCCTCTGAGCTTCCACACTTGAAATATATGTTGTTTTCAGGAGATTTGGATTCCTCTGTAGTGAGACCATCAAAGCTGGGTCTGCATCTATGTGACCTGGAGGACATGGTTTCTTATTTTCCAATGAACAAGATGAAGCAGTGCTGAATCCTCTCTTTGTAGGTAAACTGAGGCCACTGGGGACTAAGTGTCTCCCCGTGTGGACTGTGATGCCATTTGGTCCTCCTCCAATTTGTGGTGTTTTTGCTGCTGCACTGTGAGTTTGGTATTTGTTTCATGAAATACTAGGAGCTAAACTGGGACACAGTGCTGGAGGGAGTTCTGTCACGTGTGGTGGGTCAGGGTCTGCAAGAGAATGCACCAACTAGGCTCCTATCTCTCACAGCTTGCCCCACTGCCCCCTTGTCCATATCAACCTGATTCTTAATTTTCCTCTGAAAACTCTCCATATAACAAGATGCCTTTACATATAAGGGTCTGCTGGCTGCACCATGTAAGTTACAAGCCATTTGGAATTCAATGGTAGATCCACATGGCCCTACCACGGATGTTTTATCAAACACCTCCCCACCACTGCTCTAGACCCACTACTCAGCAGGCTCCAACTTACTGGCATCTCTGTTCTACACCATTTTCATGAAACTCAGTAAATCAAGGCACTGTCTGGTATACTCATGATGAGCAACAGGACATCCAATATTTCTCCAGTGCCACCTGGTCATAGGAATTTCAAAAATTTCATGGTATTTATCTAGCCATTTTTCAAGCATGAAGTTGGAGGCACTGTGGGTTTCAGTTCATTCAGCAAACATTAAATGGTGAGGAAGCTCATTTCAATGAAATCTCTGGAGAACTCTCACAGGCACGGCTTCCCAAAGAGTGGACAAAAGGTCACATTAGGCCAGGCCCATTGAGGTCTACAATGTGAGGTCCATGTGTGTTTTGACTCTCAACTATGGCTGCCATTTCTTTAAGAATAAAATCATGTGATATCCTTGCTGAGATTCCCAGGCCTCTGTGGAAATCCACCCGGGGCCTAGGTCTCAGTTTCCAAGAGCAACTTTCATGCGTGGCCTCTTAAAATCCCAACAAAATTCATGGCAATGCTTCTCTGAGTTCAGTTCCAAAACCCAGTCTCTAAGGGGAATCACACCAGAGTTCAAGCCCACGTGGACCCAGTCATTTTTTCCAATGCAACACAAATGACCAAAATTAAAACCAAAACACTCCCACATGGCCTTCATCTTATTCCATATAGTCAATCATCTTAACCTCTGGCTGGAGGTTTCCATGAGGGGCGCAGCCCAAGACAGTGTCCAAAATCAGCTCGTTTGCCCCTCATTTGCCTAAAGTCAGGGTAGCCTGGACACCGTTTCTGTGAACCAGGAGTGAACAAATAAGCCTGCCGTTAATACTTCTTTGTTTCTCCAATTTGAGGCCTACTGATTTTAGGTATCGATTCTTTAGGTGATTTAGAGTCATGCGAAAACACAAGCACCTCTGCAGGGCTTTGAAGAACTCATTTGACCCAAAGAATCCCTATTGTCATTTGATGGAGTGCAGGAACCTAACAGAGGAAGGCAAGAGACTTCATCCACAATGAATGATATTTTTGCCATTTTGGTTTTGGAAGCTCACATGGGATCATTCCTAAGATCCATCAGGTGCTGAGAATCTAAGTCACAGCCACACACAGGTCCAAAGGCTGGTAAAGACACATCTCTTTCCAAAGCAATTAAGCAAAGAGCCACAGGTGAGGCCCATTCATTTCCATTTGAAAACTGTTTTCTTCAGGCTTCAAAAAGGGGTGGCCTGAGGCAAAGGCCTTCCTGACATTCAGTGAAACACAACAATAAGTAAGCAAAAGGCCCAAAGCAGGGTTTCTGCACTGAGACTTTCCTGGTCACACTGATATCTGAGTTTTCTGAGATGCTCGCCATTCTCTTCAGCTATCCAGTACATGGCCATGTCACAGAGCTTGGAGGTGGTACATATTTTGGACACAAATCCATGAGCCTATTCTGGAGAGTGGCCAGAATTCAGGAAGAAAACAACAACTTAGAAAGATAGCAGGTGTTGCACATCGATAAGACAAGCTGCAGTCCATTCATATATTGGGCAGGATGAATTATGGGAAGATTTATACTAGACAGGACACATCCATTAATGCATTCTCTTTTCTAATGTCTACAACAACGGACACAGTGGGATACACAGAAAGAGAAACACTCGCCATGTCAAATGACTTACTAGAAACTGTCCACTCCAAACCAAACAAACCGCCTTTCCTATCTATTCTCAGAACATGAGACAAAACAACAAACCCACACCCACTCCCACAAAGGCACCTCCTTCCCCCCAAGTACGTCTGTGACTATCCGGAGTGTCCTCTGACTGGTGGGCCATACTATGTTCCCCCAAAATGGCCTGTCTTCTCTCAGATCTTGTTTCCTTGACCAACTCTGTGAAGATGTCAGGAAAAAGTGGTTAGCCACTACCTGTTTTCTCAGGAAAGGTCCATCTTCAGAGCTCTCCTGGCATTTGGCCATCCTCACATCATTAGGTACCAAGAAAACTGACTCTGTCCTTGGTAAATCCAAACAAGTGAGCCCACTGGGACTGGGACTGGGACTGCCTCTGGGTGCCTGGCTTCTTGGATACCAAGTTCAGAGAGTTCCATCACCAAGGAAATGAGGTATGTCACATTCTTTGGAACTGAATGAGGTCACTGCCTTGGCAACCACTTTGTCCTAACAGTTGCTTCCAAGGGTAACATAAGATGGAGGTTGCCCCTACTTCCTGTGACACTTTCATAAGGTAGAATGTATATCACCATTGGCACCCGGGAACAGCTCTCCACTCAGCCCTGGTTTGGTCCATCTTCTGTACAATAAGAAGAGAGAGAGGCAGATTCAGACACATCCCTTCATCCTGACCAGGTTGTTTGCCATGGAAGATGACTTTTGCTCTCTCAGGTGCTTCATACCTGCCTACAACTTCTCCAGGTATCATTTGTGCATGGACATTTGAGGTTCTCATCAGGTTGAAGGTCCCCAACTTTCCTGTATTGTAAGAACCACTCTGTCTCTGCTCTTCTGTAAAATGATTGAGGGAACAGTGTATACTTGGGGTTAAAAACAGGTTTGATTTGGATTACGAGTGATTCTGTGTGATGAATAATGTTATTGGGAACCTGCAATATTTACAAGAATATAGAGGTGAAATATAAGTAGGAAAACAGAAATCTAGGTATGATTTGAAGCCCAGAAGGGTTTTGCCCTTGATTGGGATACTTAGCTTTGAATGATGTTCTGCAAAGATGCCTCAGATAATTCGATATACAATGGCATAGGACCTTGTACATTGGATGATTGAATTTAGAAGAGAACATCCAGTCAAAAAGGGATATTCAGTAGGATTAGGAAGATAGTCGGTAGGTTTAGGAAGAAGAGTGAGTATAGGATTTGGACCAAAAGTTCTTTAGCAATAGACTTTCGGTTGTTGAGTGAATGTAAATGTCAGCACATATGAAGAGTTAGTCACTATGTTGAACTGGGGAAAATATGTAGAAAAGCAGATATCAATAGAAACATTACGAAATCAGGCAAAGTATAAAGTGAGTGATAGAATTAGACATTTTCAACAGGGTTGAGTTTGAATATATAAATTAGGAAAAAAACAAATATGTAGTCACCAATAGGATTGACAATTGACAGCATTAGGCAACCTGGACATGGATGTTTTTAGAAATCCATGTTCACTTTCCATTTAGGCTTTGGTACAATCATAAGTGTGACCTTTCCATTTTTTGTCCAGAATATTACTGTGATAATGAGGTGACATGAGTATTTCTTTCACCATTTCTGGAGCAATATATTGAAGATGTAAAATGAGAATCGGGGGTACAAAGAGGTGTACCCTGTTTCTAGGAACATAGAGAAAAAGCATGAATAGACCATACTGTGAATAAATAATATAACTTTTTTGAACTTTAAATAATGAATTGAACTGATATCTGAAAAATTAAAGGAAATCGTATATTGATATACAATCATTCATTCCAACCAGGTATATATGTAATGGAAATATTTGTGTTTAGGTTTATCATGAAGAGTGTGTGAGTTTTGCTTCAAAATGATTATGGAAATTCAAAATAATGTGTTTGGAAAGAAGTCTCACGAAAAGACCAGTCAAGAAACCCTGACAATACATGTGTTCTGAAGCAAGAAGTGGTGAAAGTTGAAACAAATGCTTATTAATTTGTGAACTTGTGGATGAAATGTATATCCTGTGATGTGCAAAAACTGAAGAAACAATAATGTACCAGTGTCGAATACAAATGAATGACAAATTACATATCATGTCCCATAGGAGTCTACTTGCATTGATGTTAGACTGGGTCAGTTACTGTAGAATAATTAGGATTTGTATGCACCATTCACTGAAGTTAGTTTTCAGTACTAGGAAACAAATATGTATTTCAGGTGGATGAATATTTCTGATTATAATCTTGTGAAAAGTGGATTATAAATCCACATACATGAACATGAATGAATTTAGAGAGTGTATATTAGACACATATATTTCATATTTTGAAAAATTTGGAGAGTATATCTATATCTATATCTACATCTATACACACACACACACACACACACACACACACACACAACACTCACAGACATTAAAAAGTACCAATATAAATGCCAATCGAAATTCATCAGTAATATGTATCATCCACAAATGCAAAAATATTTATTTTACTGAACATGAGTTAATGTATAATGTTGTTCTACTAGGACGCTCTCCTATAGGTTGAATTTTCATTTCCAACAGCATTAAGGAGGAGTGAACACTTCTCACAATTTGTATCTGCCAAGACAGCCACCTCACAAAAATGTACGTGTGATACCTGGTAGGATTCTATATATGCATATAAATATACATGTGTGAATAGGCTACAGAAAAGGGAAACAAGAATTCACATATTTGTTAAGTTTAAAAACACGTGGAGAATATTTCAATTAAAATTTGACTAGATTTATAACTCCTACCTTATATAATGCATATGTCAAGTCCAACTATACAACATGTCTCCTCTGAAGTGCTTGTATTTCCATTGTGTGGGGTTAATTTTCTCCATTATATTAGGATGAATAGTCTGAGACTACTAGGTATGGGTTAGTGTCAGGGATTCAGTATTTCGAATGGAAAATTGGAAAATGAATCCAATGTGTATGTAAATATATGCTGCACAAATATCCTCCCGCTCTCATCCAGAACAATGCCTTGACATTACCTTCACCCCAAGTAAGACACAATTAGAGGAGAAGAGTTACAAAATCAGTGAATACATATCTGGAATGGAAAATGCTCAGGAGTTCACAACCTTGGAGGTGGTAGAGGAGTTTCCAAAACTAAGGGACAGGGTAAACACTCCACAAACATGGAGCTCTGCTGGCCTAAAAACTTTTTGAGAAACTGCCTCTGAGCTTCCACACTTGAAATATATGTTGTTTTCAGGAGATTTGGATTCCTCTGTAGTGAGACCATCAAAGCTGGGTCTGCATCTATGTGACCTGGAGGACATGGTTTCTTATTTTCCAATGAACAAGATGAAGCAGTGCTGAATCCTCTCTTTGTAGGTAAACTGAGGCCACTGGGGACTAAGTGTCTCCCCGTGTGGACTGTGATGCCATTTGGTCCTCCTCCAATTTGTGGTGTTTTTGCTGCTGCACTGTGAGTTTGGTATTTGTTTCATGAAATACTAGGAGCTAAACTGGGACACAGTGCTGGAGGGAGTTCTGTCACGTGTGGTGGGTCAGGGTCTGCAAGAGAATGCACCAACTAGGCTCCTATCTCTCACAGCTTGCCCCACTGCCCCCTTGTCCATATCAACCTGATTCTTAATTTTCCTCTGAAAACTCTCCATATAACAAGATGCCTTTACATATAAGGGTCTGCTGGCTGCACCATGTAAGTTACAAGCCATTTGGAATTCAATGGTAGATCCACATGGCCCTACCACGGATGTTTTATCAAACACCTCCCCACCACTGCTCTAGACCCACTACTCAGCAGGCTCCAACTTACTGGCATCTCTGTTCTACACCATTTTCATGAAACTCAGTAAATCAAGGCACTGTCTGGTATACTCATGATGAGCAACAGGACATCCAATATTTCTCCAGTGCCACCTGGTCATAGGAATTTCAAAAATTTCATGGTATTTATCTAGCCATTTTTCAAGCATGAAGTTGGAGGCACTGTGGGTTTCAGTTCATTCAGCAAACATTAAATGGTGAGGAAGCTCATTTCAATGAAATCTCTGGAGAACTCTCACAGGCACGGCTTCCCAAAGAGTGGACAAAAGGTCACATTAGGCCAGGCCCATTGAGGTCTACAATGTGAGGTCCATGTGTGTTTTGACTCTCAACTATGGCTGCCATTTCTTTAAGAATAAAATCATGTGATATCCTTGCTGAGATTCCCAGGCCTCTGTGGAAATCCACCCGGGGCCTAGGTCTCAGTTTCCAAGAGCAACTTTCATGCGTGGCCTCTTAAAATCCCAACAAAATTCATGGCAATGCTTCTCTGAGTTCAGTTCCAAAACCCAGTCTCTAAGGGGAATCACACCAGAGTTCAAGCCCACGTGGACCCAGTCATTTTTTCCAATGCAACACAAATGACCAAAATTAAAACCAAAACACTCCCACATGGCCTTCATCTTATTCCATATAGTCAATCATCTTAACCTCTGGCTGGAGGTTTCCATGAGGGGCGCAGCCCAAGACAGTGTCCAAAATCAGCTCGTTTGCCCCTCATTTGCCTAAAGTCAGGGTAGCCTGGACACCGTTTCTGTGAACCAGGAGTGAACAAATAAGCCTGCCGTTAATACTTCTTTGTTTCTCCAATTTGAGGCCTACTGATTTTAGGTATCGATTCTTTAGGTGATTTAGAGTCATGCGAAAACACAAGCACCTCTGCAGGGCTTTGAAGAACTCATTTGACCCAAAGAATCCCTATTGTCATTTGATGGAGTGCAGGAACCTAACAGAGGAAGGCAAGAGACTTCATCCACAATGAATGATATTTTTTGCCATTTTGGTTTTGGAAGCTCACATGGGATCATTCTTAAGATCCATCAGGTGCTGAGAATCTAAGTCACAGCCACACACAGGTCCAAAGGCTGGTAAAGACACATCTCTTTCCAAAGCAATTAAGCAAAGAGCCACAGGTGAGGCCCATTCATTTCCATTTGAAAACTGTTTTCTTCAGGCTTCACAAAGGGGTGGCCTGAGGCAAAGACCTTCCTGACATTCAGTGCAACACAACAATAAGTAAGCAAAAGGCCCAAAGCAGGGTTTCTGCACTGAGACTTTCCTGGTCACACTGATATCTGAGTTTTCTGAGATGCTCGCCATTCTCTTCAGCTATCCAGTACATGGCCATGTCACAGAGCTTGGAGGTGGTACATATTTTGGACACAAATCCATGAGCCTATTCTGGAGAGTGGCCAGAATTCAGGAAGAAAACAACAACTTAGAAAGATAGCAGGTGTTGCACATCGATAAGACAAGCTGCAGTCCATTCATATATTGGGCAGGATGAATTATGGGAAGATTTATACTAGACAGGACACATCCATTAATGCATTCTCTTTTCTAATGTCTACAACAACGGACACAGTGGGATACACAGAAAGAGAAACACTCGCCATGTCAAATGACTTACTAGAAACTGTCCACTCCAAACCAAACAAACCGCCTTTCCTATCTATTCTCAGAACATGAGACAAAACAACAAACCCACACCCACTCCCACAAAGGCACCTCCTTCCCCCCAAGTACGTCTGTGACTATCCGGAGTGTCCTCTGACTGGTGGGCCATACTATGTTCCCCCGAAATGGCCTGTCTTCTCTCAGATCTTGTTTCCTTGACCAACTCTGTGAAGATGTCAGGAAAAAGTGGTTAGCCACTACCTGTTTTCTCAGGAAAGGTCCATCTTCAGAGCTCTCCTGGCATTTGGCCATCCTCACATCATTAGGTACCAAGAAAACTGACTCTGTCCTTGGTAAATCCAAACAAGTGAGCCCACTGGGACTGGGACTGGGACTGCCTCTGGGTGCCTGGCTTCTTGGATACCAAGTTCAGAGAGTTCCATCACCAAGGAAATGAGGTATGTCACATTCTTTGGAACTGAATGAGGTCACTGCCTTGGCAACCACTTTGTCCTAACAGTTGCTTCCAAGGGTAACATAAGATGGAGGTTGCCCCTACTTCCTGTGACACTTTCATAAGGTAGAATGTATATCACCATTGGCACCCGGGAACAGCTCTCCACTCAGCCCTGGTTTGGTCCATCTTCTGTACAATAAGAAGAGAGAGAGGCAGATTCAGACACATCCCTTCATCCTGACCAGGTTGTTTGCCATGGAAGATGACTTTTGCTCTCTCAGGTGCTTCATACCTGCCTACAACTTCTCCAGGTATCATTTGTGCATGGACATTTGAGGTTCTCATCAGGTTGAAGGTCCCAAACTTTCCTGTATTGTAAGAACCACTCTGTCTCTGCTCTTCTGTAAAATGATTGAGGGAACAGTGTATACTTGGGGTTAAAAACAGGTTTGATTTGGATTACGAGTGATTCTGTGTGATGAATAATGGTATTGGGAACCTGCAATATTTACAAGAATATAGAGGTGAAATATAAGTAGGAAAACAGAAATCTAGGTATGATTTGAAGCCCAGAAGGGTTTTGCCCTTGATTGGGATACTTAGCTTTGAATGATGTTCTGCAAAGATGCCTCAGATAATTCGATATACAATGGCATAGGACCTTGTACATTGGATGATTGAATTTAGAAGAGAACATCCAGTCAAAAAGGGATATTCAGTAGGATTAGGAAGATAGTCGGTAGGTTTAGGAAGAAGAGTGAGTATAGGATTTGGACCAAAAGTTCTTTAGCAATAGACTTTCGGTTGTTGAGTGAATGTAAATGTCAGCACATATGAAGAGTCAGTCACTATGTTGAACTGGGGAAAATATGTAGAAAAGCAGATATCAATAGAAACATTACGAAATCAGGCAAAGTATAAAGTGAGTGATAGAATTAGACATTTTCAACAGGGTTGAGTTTGAATATATAAATTAGGAAAAAAACAAATATGTAGTCACCAATAGGATTGACAATTGACAGCATTAGGCAACCTGGACATGGATGTTTTTAGAAATCCATGTTCACTTTCCATTTAGGCTTTGGTACAATCATAAGTGTGACCTTTCCATTTTTTGTCCAGAATATTACTGTGATAATGAGGTGACATGAGTATTTCTTTCACCATTTCTGGGAGCAATATATTGAAGATGTAAAATGAGAATCGGGGGTACAAAGAGGTGTACCCTGTTTCTAGGAAAATAGAGAAAAAGCATGAATAGACCATACTGTGAATAAATAATATAACTTTTTTGAACTTTAAATAATGAATTGAACTGATATCTGAAAAATTAAAGGAAATCGTATATTGATATACAATCATTCATTCCAACCAGGTATATATGTAATGGAAATATTTGTGTTTAGGTTTATCATGAAGAGTGTGTGAGTTTTGCTTCAAAATGATTATGGAAATTCAAAATAATGTGTTTGGAAAGAAGTCTCACGAAAAGACCAGTCAAGAAACCCTGACAATACATGTGTTCTGAAGCAAGAAGTGGTGAAAGTTGAAACAAATGCTTATTAATTTGTGAACTTGTGGATGAAATGTATATCCTGTGATGTGCAAAAACTGAAGAAACAATAATGTACCAGTGTCGAATACAAATGAATGACAAATTACATATCATGTCCCATAGGAGTCTACTTGCATTGATGTTAGACTGGGTCAGTTACTGTAGAATAATTAGGATTTGTATGCACCATTCACTGAAGTTAGTTTTCAGTACTAGGAAACAAATATGTATTTCAGGTGGATGAATATTTCTGATTATAATCTTGTGAAAAGTGGATTATAAATCCACATACATGAACATGAATGAATTTAGAGAGTGTATATTAGACACATATATTTCATATTTTGAAAAATTTGGAGAGTATATCTATATCTATATCTATATCTATACACACACACACACACACACACACACAACACTCACAGACATTAAAAAGTACCAATATAAATGCCAATCGAAATTCATCAGTAAATATGTATCATCCACAAATGCAAAAATATTTATTTTACTGAACATGAGTTAATGTATAATGTTGTTCTACTAGGACGCTCTCCTATAGGTTGAATTTTCATTTCCAACAGCATTAAGGAGGAGTTAACACTTCTCACAATTTGTATCTGCCAAGACAGCCATCACACAAAAATGTACGTGTGATACCTGGTAGGATTCTATATATGCATATAAATATACATGTGTGAATAGGCTACAGAAAAGGGAAACAAGAATTCACATATTTGTTAAGTTTAAAAACACATGGAGAATATTTCAATTAAAATTTGACTAGATTTATAACTCCTACCTTATATAATGCAAATGTCAAGTCCAACTATACAACATGTCTCTGGAGAACCTTTGGATGTCCTGTTGTTTATCATGAGTATACTAGACAGTGCCTTGATTGACTGTGTTTCATGAAAATGATCTAGAACAGACATGCCAGTAAGTTGGTGCCTGCTGAGTAGTGTGCCTAGAGCAGTGGTGTGTATGTGTGTCATAATACATCTCTGATGTGGCCATATGGATTTGCCATTGGCTTCCAAATGGCTTGTGACAGACATGGTGAGGCCAGCAGACACTAATATGTAAGGGTGTCTTGTTATATGGAGAGGTTTCTTGGCAATGTTAAGAATCAGGTTGCAATAGACAAGGGAAAAAGCTATGTGGGATAGAAGCCTGGTTGGTGCATTCTCCTGCAGACCCTGACCCACCACATGTGGCAGAACTCCATCCAGCACTGTGTCCCTTTTGAACTCCTTGTATTTCGTGAAGCAAATACCAAACTCCCAATGCAGGAGAAAGAAAAACCATGAAAAAGTGGAGGATGACCAAATGGCTTCACAGCCCAGATGGGGAGAGACTTAGCACGCACTGGTCACATTTTACTTAAAAGAGAGAATTCACCACTGCTGCCTCATGTTCATTAGAAAATAAGAAACCATGTCCTCCAGGTCACATAGAATCAGACCCAGCTTTGATGGTCTCACGACAAAGGAAGCTAAAGCTCCTGAAAACAACATATATTTCAAGTGCCCAACCTCAGAGGCAGTTTATCAAGAAGTCCTTTAGGCCAGCAGAGCTCCATGTTTGTGGAGTTTTTAACCTGTCCCTTACTTATGGAAACTTCTCTACCACATCCAAGGTTGTGAACTCATGAGCATTTTCCATTCCAGTTATATATTCACAGATTTTATAACTCTTCTCCACTAATTGTGTCTTACTTGGGGCGAAGGTAATGTCAAGGCATTGTTCTGGATGAGAGAGGGAAAATATTTTGTGTAGCACATATTTGATAGACATTGGATTCTTTTTCCTATTTTCCATTCAAAATACTGAATCCCTGACACTAACACATACCCTACTAGACTCTGACTACTAATCCTAATATGATGGAGAAAAATAACCCAAATAGAACAGAAATACAAGCAGGTCAGAGGAGGCATGGTGTATTTTTGAACTTTTCTTTTGCATAATAAATGGTAGGTGTTATAAATCTAGTGAATTTTTATTTGGAATAGTTTTCAATGTGTTTTTAAAATTAACAAATATGTGAATCCCTGCCTCCCTTTCTCTGTAGCCTATACAGCACATGTATTTTTATATGTACATATAGAATCCTACCTGGTATCACACGTACATTTTTGTGAGGTTGCTGACTCGGCAGATATAAATTGTGTGAAGAGACTACCCCTCTTAAACGCTGTTGGAACTAAAAATTCAACCTATGGGTGAGCTTCCTAGTACAACAACATTATACATAATTCCATGTTCAGTAAAGTATATATTTTTGCATCAGTAGATGTTATATATTTCATTATAAATTTCATTTGGCATATATTGCTACTTTTTTATGTTTCTCTGTGTGTTTTTTTGGTATATATATATATACTCTCCTGATTTATCAAAACATGAAATATATGTGTCTTATATACACTCTCTACATTCATACATTCATTCATG
>NW_027511891.1:0-20019 GCF_048772815.1 Callospermophilus lateralis
GCCAAGCTTCCAAAAAACTACTAGTTTGCTGAAATCTCAGCAAACATTTTTTCACCAAATCTTGATGATACTTGGTGGTAATGATCAGTTCACTAAGCCCACTTGGCTGCCCAATTTTCACTCTTCTAGGTTCAAGCGTTCGTTTCCAGTAACACTTTGAATTTTTAGGTTTCACTCTGTTTTCTCCTATATAGATAGATGTGTTGGAAACTCTAAATCAAACACGGTTTGTGCTAGCTCCTTGAAACTTGACCAAATGAAGTAGTTCTAAGTTCTATCTCTATGGTTTCTTTCCTCTTGAAGTACCCCATGCAGACACTGGTGGAAAACACTTTCGTTTGAAAGGGGTTGCCAAGCTTCCAAAAAACTACTAGTTTGCTGAAATCTCAGCAAACATTTTTTCACCAAATCTTCACGATACTTGGTGGTAATTATCAGTTCACTAAGCCCACTTGGGTGCCCAATTTTCACTCTTCTAGGTTCAAGCGTTCGTTTCCAGTAACACTTTGAAATTTTAGGTTTCACTCTGTTTTCTCCTATATAGATAGCTGTGTTTGGAATTCTAAATCAAACACGGTTTGTGCTAGCTCCTTGAAACTTGACCAAATGAAGTGGTTCTAACTTCTATCTCTATGGTTTGTTTGCTCTTGAAGTACCCCATGCAGACACTGGTGGAAAACACTTTCGTTTGAAAGGGGTTGCCAAGCTTCCAAAAAACTACTAATTTGCTGAAATCTCAGCAAACATTTTTTCACCAAATCTTGATGATACTTGGTGGTAATGATCAGTTCACTAAGCCCACTTGGCTGCCCAATTTTCACTCTTCTAGGTTCAAGCGTTCGTTTCCAGTAAAACTTTGAAATTTTAGGTTTCACTCTGTTTTCTCCTATATAGATAGCTGCGTTTGGAATTCTAAATCAAACACGGTTTGTGCTAGCTCCTTGAAACTTGACCAAATGAAGTAGTTCTAAGTTCTATCTCTATGGTTTGTTTCCTCTTGAAGTACCCCATGCAGACACTGGTGGAAAACACTTTCGTTTGAAAGGGGTTGCCAAGCTTCCAAAAAACTACTAATTTGCTGAAATCTCAGCAAACATTTTTTCACCAAATCTTGATGATACTTGGTGGTAATGATCAGTTCACTAAGCCCACTTGGCTGCCCAATTTTCACTCTTCTAAGTTCAAGCGTTCGTTTCCAGTAACACTTTGAAATTTTAGGTTTCACTCTGTTTTCTCCTTTATAGATAGCTGTGTTTGGAATTCTAAATCAAACACGGTTTGTGCTAGCTCCTTGAAACTTGACCAAATGAAGTAGTTCTAAGTTCTATCTCTATGGTTTGTTTCCTCTTGAAGTACCCCATGCAGACACTGGTGGAAAACACTTTCGTTTGAAAGGGGTTGCCAAGCTTCCAAAAAACTACTAATTTGCTGAAATCTCAGCAAACATTTATTCACCAAATCTTGATGATGCTTGGTGGTAATGATCAGTTCACTAAGCCCACTTGGCTGCCCAATTTTCACTCTTCTAGGTTCAAGCGTTCGTTTCCAGTAACACTTTGAATTTTTAGGTTTCACTCTGTTTTCTCCTATATAGATAGATGTGTTGGAAACTCTAAATCAAACACGGTTTGTGTTAGCTCCTTGAAACTTGACCAAATGAAGTAGTTCTAAGTTCTATCTCTATGGTTTCTTTCCTCTTGAAGTACCCCATGCAGACACTGGTGGAAAACACTTTCGTTTGAAAGGGGTTGCCAAGCTTCCAAAAAACTACTAGTTTGCTGAAATCTCAGCAAACATTTTTTCACCAAATCTTCACGATACTTGGTGGTAATGATCAGTTCACTAAGCCCACTTGGGTGCCCAATTTTCACTCTTCTAGGTTCAAGCGTTCGTTTCCAGTAACACTTTGAAATTTTAGGTTTCACTCTGTTTTCTCCTATATAGATAGCTGTGTTTGGAATTCTAAATCATACAGGGTTTGTGCTAGCTCCTTGAAACTTGACCAAATGAAGTAGTTCTAACTTCTATCTCTATGGTTTGTTTGCTCTTGAAGTACCCCATGCAGACACTGGTGGAAAACACTTTCGTTTGAAAGGGGTTGCCAAGCTTCCAAAAAACTACTAATTTGCTGAAATCTCAGCAAACATTTTTTCACCAAATCTTGATGATACTTGGTGGTAATGATCAGTTCACTAAGCCCACTTGGCTGCCCAATTTTCACTCTTTTAGGTTCAAGCGTTCGTTTCCAGTAACACTTTGAATTTTTAGGTTTCACTCTGTTTTCTCCTATATAGATAGATGTGTTGGAAACTCTAAATCAAACACGGTTTGTGCTAGCTCCTTGAAACTTGACCAAATGAAGTAGTTCTAAGTTCTATCTCTATGGTTTCTTTCCTCTTGAAGTACCCCATGCAGACACTGGTGGAAAACTCTTTCGTTTGAAAGGGGTTGCCAAGCTTCCAAAAAACTACTAGTTGGCTGAAATCTCAGCAAACATTTTTTCACCAAATCTTGATGATACTTGGTGGTAATGATCAGTTCACTAAGCCCACTTGGCTGCCCAATTTTCACTTTTCTAGGTTCAAGCGTTCGTTTCCAGTAACACTTTGAATTTTTAGGTTTCACTCTGTTTTCTCCTATATAGATAGATGTGTTGGAAACTCTAAATCAAACACGGTTTGTGCTAGCTCCTTGAAACTTGACCAAATGAAGTAGTTATAAGTTCTATCTCTATGGTTTCTTTCCTCTTGAAGTACCCCATGCAGACACTGGTGGAAAACACTTTCGTTTGAAAGGGGTTGCCAAGCTTCCAAAAAACTACTAGTTTGCTGAAATCTCAGCAAACATTTTTTCACCAAATCTTCACGATACTTGGTGGTAATGATCAGTTCACTAAGCCCACTTGGGTGCCCAATTTTCACTCTTCTAGGTTCAAGCGTTCGTTTCCAGTAACACTTTGAAATTTTAGTTTCACTCTGTTTTCTCCTATATAGATAGCTGTGTTTGGAATTCTAAATCAAACACGGTTTGTGCTAGATCCTTGAAACTTGACCAAATGAAGTATTTCTAAGTTCTATCTCTATGGTTTGTTTGCTCTTGAAGTAACCCATGCAGACACTGGTGGAAAACACTTTCGTTTGAAAGGGGTTGCCAAGCGTCCAAAAAACTACTAATTAGCTGAAATCTCAGCAAACATTTTTTCACCAAATCTTGATGATACTTGGTGGTAATGATCAGTTCACTAAGCCCACTTGGCTGCCCAATTTTCACTCTTCTACGTTCAAGCGTTCGTTTCCAGTAACACTTTGAATTTTTAGGTTTCACTCTGTTTTCTCCTATATAGATAGATGTGTTGGAAACTCTAAATCAAACACGGTTTGTGGTAGCTCCTTGAAACTTGACCAAATGAAGTAGTTCTAAGTTCTATCTCTATGGTTTCTTTCCTCTTGAAGTACCCCATGCAGACACTGGTGGAAAACACTTTCGTTTGAAAGGTGTTGCCAAGCTTCCCAAAAACTACTAGTTTGCTGAAATCTCAGCAACCTTTTTTTCACGAAATCTTGATGATACTTGGTGGTAATGATCAGTTCACTAAGCCCACTTGGCTGCCCAATTTTCACTCTTCTAGGTTCAAGCGTTCGTTTCCAGTAGTATTTGATTTTTTAGGTTTCACTCTGTTTTCTCCTATATAGATAGATGTGTTTGGAATTCTAAATCAAACACGGTTTGTGCTAGCTCCTTGAAACTTGACCAAATGAAGTAGTTCTAAATTCTATCTCTATGGTTTCTTTCCTCTTGAAGTACCCCATGCAGACACTGGTGGAAAACACTTTCGTTTGAAAGGGGTTGCCAAGCTTCCAAAAAACTACTAGTTGGCTGAAATCTCAGCAAACATTTTTTCACCAAATCTTGATGATACTTGGTGGTAATGATCAGTTCACTAAGCCCACATGGCTGCCCAATTTTCACTCTTCTAGGTTCAATCGTTCGTTTCCAGTAATATTTGAATTTTTAGGTTTCACTCTGTTTTCTCCTACATAGATAGATGTGTTGGAAACTCTAAATCAAACACGGTTTGTGCTAGCTCCTTGAAACTTGACCAAATGAAGTAGTTCTAAGTTCTATCTCTATGGTTTGTTTCCTCTTGAAGTACCCCATGCAGACACTGGTGGAAAACTCTTTCGTTTGAAAGGGGTTGCCAAGCTTCCAAAAAACTACTAGTTGGCTGAAATCTCAGCAAACATTTTTTCACCAAATCTTGATGATACTTGGTGGTAATGATCAGTTCACTAAGCCCACTTGGCTGCCCAATTTTCACTCTTCTACGTTCAAGCGTTCGTTTCCAGTAACACTTTGAATTTTTAGGTTTCACTCTGTTTTCTCCTATATAGATAGATGTGTTGGAAACTCTAAATCAAACACGGTTTGTGCTAGCTCCTTGAAACTTGACCAAATGAAGTAGTTCTAAGTTCTATCTCTATGGTTTGTTTCCTCTTGAAGTACCCCATGCAGACACTGGTGGAAAACACTTTCGTTTGAAAGGTGTTGCCAAGCTTCCCAAAAACTACTAGTTTGCTGAAATCTCAGCAACCTTTTTTTCACCAAATCTTGATGATACTTGGTGGTAATGATCAGTTCACTAAGCCCACTTGGCTGCCCAATTTTCACTCTTCTAGGTTCAAGCGTTCGTTTCCAGTAGTATTTGATTTTTTAGGTTTCACTCTGTTTTCTCCTATATAGATAGATGTGTTTGGAATTCTAAATCAAACACGGTTTCTGCTAGCTCCTTGAAACTTGACTAAATGAAGTAGTTCTAAGTTCTATCTCTATGGTTTCTTTCCTCTTGAAGTACCCCATGCAGACACTGGTGGAAAACACTTTCGTTTGAAAGGGGTTGCCAAGCTTCCAAAAAACTACTAATTTGCTGAAATCTCAGCAAACATTTTTTCACCAAATCTTGATGATACTTGGTGGTAATGATCAGTTCACTAAGCCCACATGGCTGCCCAATTTTCACTCTTCTAGGTTCAAGCGTTCGTTTCCAGTAACACTTTGAATTTTTAGGTTTCACTCTGTTTTCTCCTACATAGATAGATGTGTTGGAAACTCTAAATCAAACACGGTTTGTGCTAGCTCCTTGAAACTTGACCAAATGAAGTAGTTCTAAGTTCTATCTCTATGGTTTGTTTCCTCTTGAAGTACCCCATGCAGACACTGGTGGAAAACTCTTTCGTTTGAAAGGGGTTGCCAAGCTTCCAAAAAACTACTAGTTGGCTGAAATCTCAGCAAACATTTTTTCACCAAATCTTGATGATACTTGGTGGTAATGATCAGTTCACTAAGCCCACTTGGCTGCCCAATTTTCACTCTTCTACGTTCAAGCGTTTGTTTCCAGTAACACTTTGAATTTTTAGGTTTCACTCAGTTTTCTCCTATATAGATAGATGTGTTGGAAACTCTAAATCAAACACGGTTTGTGCTAGCTCCTTGAAACTTGACCAAATGAAGTAGTTCTAAGTTCTATCTCCCTGGTTTGTTTCCTCTTGAAGTACCCCATGCAGACACTGGTGGAAAACTCTTTCGTTTGAAAGGGGTTGCCAAGCTTCCAAAAAACTACTAGTTGGCTGAAATCTCAGCAAACATTTTTTCACCAAATCTTGGTGATACTTGGTGGTAATGATCAGTTCACTAAGCCCACTTGGGTGCCCAATTTTCACTTTTCTAGGTTCAAGCATTCGTTTCCAGTAACACTTTGAATTTTTAGGTTTCACTCTGTTTTCTCCTATATAGATAGATGTGTTGGAAACTCTAAATCAAACACGGTTTGTGCTAGCTCCTTGAAACTTGACCAAATGAAGTAGTTCTAAGTTCTATCTCTATGGTTTCTTTCCTCTTGAAGTACCCCATGCAGACACTGGTGGAAAACACTTTCGTTTGAAAGGGGTTGCCAAGCATCCAAAAAACTACTAGTTTGCTGAAATCTCAGCAAACATTTTTTCACCAAATCTTGATGATACTTGGTGGTAATGATCAGTTCACTAAGCCCACTTGGGTGCCCAATTTTCACTCTTCTAGGTTCAAGCCTTCGTTTCCAGTAACACTTTGAAATTTTAGGTTTCACTCTGTTTTCTCCTATATAGATAGCTGTGTTTGGAATTCTAAATCAAACACGGTTTGTGCTAGATCCTTGAAACTTGACCAAATGAAGTAGTTCTAAGTTCTATCTCTATGGTTTGTTTGCTCTTGAAGTACCCCATGCAGACACTGGTGGAAAACACTTTCGTTTGAAAGGGGTTGCCAAGCTTCCAAAAAACTACTAATTTGCTGAAATCTCAGCAAAAATTTTTTCACCAAATCTTGATGATACTTGGTGGTAATGATCAGTTCACTAAGCCCACTTGGCTGCCCAATTTTCAATCTTCTAGGTTCAAGCGTTCGTTTCCAGTAAAACTTTGAAATTTTAGGTTTCACTCTGTTTTCTCCTATATAGATAGCTGTGTTTGGAATTCTAAATCAAACAAGGTTTGTGCTAGCTCCTTGACACTTGACCAAATGAAGTAGTTCTAAGTTCTCTCTCTATGGTTTGTTTCCTCTTGAAGTACCCCATGCAGACACTGGTGGAAAACTCTTTCGTTTGAAAGTGTTTGCCAAGCTTCCAAAAAAGTACTAATTTGCTGAAATCTCAGCAAACATTTTTTCACCAAATCTTGATGATACTTGGTGGTAATGATCAGTTCACTAAGCCCACTTGGCTGCCCAATTTTCACTCTTCTACGTTCAAGCGTTCGTTTCCAGTAACACTTTGAATTTTTAGGTTTCACTCTGTTTTCTCCTATATAGATAGATGTGTTGGAAACTCTAAATCAAACACGGTTTGTGCTAGCTCCTTGAAACTTGACCAAATGAAGTAGTTCTAAGTTCTATCTCTATGGTTTGTTTCCTCTTGAAGTACCCCATGCAGACACTGGTGGAAAACACTTTCGTTTGAAAGGTGTTGCCAAGCTTCCCAAAAAACTACTAGTTTGCTGAAATCTCAGCAACCTTTTTTTCACCAAATCTTGATGATACTTGGTGGTAATGATCAGTTCACTAAGCCCACTTGGCTGCCCAATTTTCACTCTTCTAGGTTCAAGCGTTCGTTTCCAGTAGTATTTGATTTTTTAGGTTTCACTCTGTTTTCTCCTATATAGATAGATGTGTTTGGAATTCTAAATCAAACACGGTTTCTGCTAGCTCCTTGAAACTTGACCAAATGAAGTAGTTCTAAGTTCTATCTCTATGGTTTCTTTCCTCTTGAAGTACCCCATGCAGACACTGGTGGAAAACACTTTCGTTTGAAAGGGGTTGCCAAGCTTCCAAAAAACTACTAATTTGCTGAAATCTCAGCAAACATTTTTTCACCAAATCTTGATGATACTTGGTGGTAATGATCAGTTCATTAAGCCCACTTGGCTGCCCAATTTTCACTCTTCTAGGTTCAAGCGTTCGTTTCCAGTAACACTTTGAATTTTTAGGTTTCACTCTGTTTTCTCCTACATAGATAGATGTATGGAAACTCTAAATCAAACACGGTTTGTGCTAGCTCCTTGAAACTTGACCAATGAAGTAGTTCTAAGTTCTATCTCTATGGTTTCTTTCCTCTTGAAGTACCCCATGCAGACACTGGTGGAAAACTCTTTCGTTTGAAAGGGGTTGCCAAGCTTCCAAAAAACTACTAGTTGGCTGAAATCTCAGCAAACATTTTTTCACTAAATCTTGATGATACTTGGTGGTAATGATCAGTTCACTAAGCCCACTTGGCTGCCCAATTTTCACTCTTCTACGTTCAAGGGTTTGTTTCCAGTAACACTTTGAATTTTAAGTTTCACTCAGTTTTCTCCTATATAGATAGATGTGTTGGAAACTCTAAATCAAACACGGTTTGTGCTAGCTCCTTGAAACTTGACAAAATGAAGTAGTTCTAAGTTCTATCTCTATGGTTTCTTTCCTCTTGAAGTACCCCATGCAGACACTGGTGGAAAACTCTTTCGTTTGAAAGGGGTTGCCAAGATTCCAAAAACTACTAGTTGGCTGAAATCTCAGCAAACATTTTTTCACCAAATCTTGATGATACTTGGTTGTAATGATCAGTTCACTAAGCTCACTTGGCTGCCCAATTTTCACTCTTCTAGGTTCAAGCGTTCGTTTCCAGTAACACTTTGAATTTTTAGGTTTCACTCTGTTTTCTCCTATATAGATAGATGTGTTGGAAACTCTAAATCAAACACGGTTTGTGCTAGCTCCTTGAAACTTGACCAAATGAAGTAGTTCTAAGTTCTATCTCTATGGTTTCTTTCCTCTTGAAGTACCCCATGCAGGCACTGGTGGAAAACACTTTCGTTTGAAAGGGGTTGCCAATCTTCCAAAAAACTACTAGTTTGCTGAAATCTCAGCAAATATTTTTTCACCAAATCTTGATGATACTTGGTGGTAATGATCAGTTCACTAAGCCCACTTGGCTGCCCAATTTTCACTCTTCTAGGTTCAAGCGTTCGTTTCCAGTAACACTTTGAAATTTTAGGTTTCACTCTGTTTTCTCCTATATAGATAGCTGTGTTTGGAATTCTAAATCAAACACGGTTTGTGCTAGCTCCTTGAAACTTGACCAAATGAAGTAGTTCTAAGTTCTATCTCTATGGTTTGTTTCCTCTTGAAGTACCCCATGCAGACACTGGTGGAAAACACTTTCGATTGAAAGGGGTTGCCAAGCTTCCAAAAAACTACTAATTTGCTGAAATTTCAGCAAACATTTTTTCACCAAATTTTGATGATACTTGGTGGTAATGATCAGTTCACTAAGCCCACTTGGCTGCCCAATTTTCACTCTTCTAGGTTCAAGCGTTCGTTTCCAGTAACCCCTTGAAATTTTAGGTTTCACTCTGTTTCTCTTATATAGATAGCTGTGTTTGGAATTCTAAATCAAACACGGTTTGTGCTAGCTCCTTGAAACTTGACCAAATGAAGTAGTTCTAAGTTCTATCTCTATGGTTTGTTTCCTCTTGAAGTACCCCATGCAGACACTGGTGGAAAACACTTTCGTTTGAAAGGGGTTGCCATCTTCCAAAAAACTACTAGTTGGCTGAAATCTCAGCAAACATTTTTTCACCAAATCTTGATGATACTTGGTGGTAATGATCAGTTCACTAAGCCCACTTGGTTGCCCAATTTTCACTCTTCTAGGTTCAAGCGTTCGTTTCCAGTAACACTTTGAATTTTTAGGTTTCACTCTGTTTTCTCCTATATAGATAGATGTGTTGGAAACTCTAAATCAAACATGGTTTGTGCTAGCTCCTTGAAACTTGACCAAATGAAGTAGTTCTAAGTTCTATCTCTATGGTTTCTTTCCTCTTGAAGTACCCCATGCAGACACTGGTGGAAAACTCTTTCGTTTGAAAGGGGTTGCCAAGCTTCCAAAAAACTACTAGTTGGCTGAAATCTCAGCAAACATTTTTTCACCAAATCTTCACGATACTTGGTGGTAATGATCAGTTCACTAAGCACACTTGGGTGCCCAATTTTCACTCTTCTAGGTTCAAGCGTTCGTTTCCAGTAACACTTTGAAATTTTAGGTTTCACTCTCTTTTCTCCTATATAGATAGCTGTGTTTGGAATTCTAAATCAAACACGGTTTGTGCTAGCTCCTTGAAACTTGACCAAATGAAGTAGTTCTAAGTTCTATCTCTATGGTTTGTTTGCTCTTGAAGTACCCCATGCAGACACTGGTGGAAAACACTTTCGTTTGAAAGGGGTTGCCAAGCTTCCAAAAAACTACTAATTTGCTGAAATCTCAGCGAACATTTTTTCACCAAATCTTGATGATACTTGGTGGTAATGATCAGTTCACTAAGCCCACTTGGGTGCCCAATTTTCACTCTTCTAGGTTCAAGCGTTCGTTTCCAGTAACACTTTGAAATTTTAGGTTTCACTCTGTTTTCTCCTATATAGATAGCTGTGTTTGGAATTCTAAATCAAACACGGTTTGTGCTAGCTCCTTGAAACTTGACCAAATGAAGTAGTTCTAAGTTCTCTCTCTATGGTTTGTTTCCTCTTGAAGTACCCCATGCAGACACTGGTGGAAAACACTTTCGTTTGAAAGGGGTTGCCAAGCTTCCAAAAAACTACTAATTTGCTGAAATCTCAGCAAACATTTTTTCACCAAATCTTGATGATACTTGGTGGTAATGATCAGTTCACTAAGCCCACTTGGCTGCCCAATTTTCACTCTTCTAGGTTCAAGCGTTCGTTTCCAGTAACACTTTGAATTTTTAGGTTTCACTCTGTTTTCTCCTATATAGATAGATGTGTTGGAAACTCTAAATCAAACACGGTTTGTGCTAGCTCCTTGAAACTTGACCAAATGAAGTAGTTCTAAGTTCTATCTCTATGGTTTCTTTCTCTTGAAGTACCCCATGCAGACACTGGTGGAAAACTCTTTCATTTGAAAGGGGTGCCAAGCTTCTAAAAAACTACTAGTTGGCTGAAATCTCAGCAAACATTTTTTCACCAAATCTTGATGATACTTGGTGGTAATGATCAGTTCACTAAGCCCACTTGGCTGCCCAATTTTCACACTTCTAGGTTCAAGCGTTCGTTTCCAGTAATATTTGAATTTTTAGGTTTCACTCTGTTTTCTCCTATATAGATAGATGTGTTGGAAACTCTAAATCAAACACGGTTTGTGCTAGCTCCTTGAAACTTGACCAAATGAAGTAGTTCTAAGTTCTATCTCTATGGTTTCTTTCCTCTTGAAGTACCCCATGCAGACAATGGTGGAAAACACTTTCGTTTGAAAGGGGTTGCCAAGCTTCCAAAAAACTACTAATTTGCTGAAATCTCAGCAAACATTTTTTCACCAAATCTTGATGATACTTGGTGGTAATGATCAGTTCACTAAGCCCACTTGGCTGCCCAATTTTCACTCTTCTAGGTTCAAGCGTTCGTTTCCAGTAGTATTTGAATTTTTAGGTTTCACTCTGTTTTCTCCTATATAGATAGATGTGTTTAAAACTCTAAATCAAACAAGGTTTGTGCTAGCTCCTTGAAACTTGACCAAATGAAGTAGTTCTAAGTTCTATCTCTATGGTTTCTTTCCTCTTGAAGTACCCCATGCAGACACTGGTGGAAAACTCTTTCGTTTGAAAGGGGTTGCCAAGCTTCCAAAAAACTACTAGTTGGCTGAAATCTCAGCAAACATTTTTTCACCAAATCTTGATGATACTTGGTGGTAATGATCAGTTCACTAAGCCCACTTGGCTGCCCAATTTTCACTCTTCTACGTTCAAGCGTTTGTTTCCAGTAACACTTTGAATTTTTAGTTTTCACTCTGTTTTCTCCTATATAGATAGATGTGTTGGAAACTCTAAATCAAACACGGTTTGTGCTAGCTCCTTGAAACTTGACCAAATGAAGTAGTTCTAAGTTCTATCTCTATGGTTTCTTTCCTCTTGAAGTACCCCATGCAGACACTCGTGGAAATCTCTTTCGTTTGAAAGGGGTTGCCAAGCTTCCAAAAAACTACTAGTTGGCTGAAATCTCAGCAAACATTTTTTCACCAAATCTTGATGATACTTGGTTGTAATGATCAGTTCACTAAGCTCACTTGGCTGCCCAATTTTCACTCTTCTAGGTTCAAGCGTTCGTTTCCAGTAACACTTTGAATTTTTAGGTTTCACTCTGTTTTCTCCTATATAGATAGATGTGTTGGAAACTCTAAATCAAACACGGTTTGTGCTAGCTCCTTGAAACTTGACCAAATGAAGTAGTTCTAAGTTCTATCTCTATGGTTTGTTTCCTCTTGAAGTACCCCATGCAGACACTGGTGGAAAACACTTTCGTTTGAAAGGGGTTGCCAAGCTTCCAAAAAACTACTAGTTTGCTGAAATCTCAGCAAATATTTTTTCACCAAATCTTGATGATACTTGGTGGTAATGATCAGTTCACTAAGCCCACTGGGCTGCCCAATTTTCACTCTTCTAGGTTCAAGCGTTCGTTTCCAGTAACACTTTGAAATTTTAGGTTTCACTCTGTTTTCTCCTATATAGATAGCTGTGTTTGGAATTCTAAATCAAACACGGTTTGTGCTAGCTCCTTGAAACTTGACCAAATGAAGTAGTTCTAAGTTCTATCTCTATGGTTTGTTTCCTCTTGAAGTACCCCATGCAGACACTGGTGGAAAACACTTTCGTTTGAAAGGGGTTGCCAAGCTTCCAAAAAACTACTAATTTGCTGAAATCTCAGCAAACATTTTTTCACCAAATCTTGATGATACTTGGTGGTAATGATCAGTTCACTAAGCCCACTTGGCTGCCCAATTTTCACTCTTCTAGGTTCAAGCGTTGGTTTCCAGTAACACTTTGAAATTTTAGGTTTCACTCTGTTTTCTCCTATATAGATAGCTGTGTTTGGAATTCTAAATCAAACACGGTTTGTGCTAGCTCCTTGAAACTTGACCAAATGAAGTAGTTCTAAGTACTATCTCTATGGTTTGTTTCCTCTTGAAGTACCCCATGCAGACACTGGTGGAAAACACTTTCGTTTGAAAGGGGTTGCCAAGCTTCCAAAAAACTACTAGTTTGCTGAAATCTCAGCAAACATTTTTTCACCAAATCTTGATGATACTTGGTGGTAATGATCAGTTCACTCAGCCCACTTGGTTGCCCAATTTTCACTCTTCTAGGTTCAAGCGTTCGTTTCCAGTAACACTTTGAATTTTTAGGTTTCACTCTGTTTTCTCCTATATAGATAGATGTGTTGGAAACTCTAAATCAAACACGGTTTGTGCTAGCTCCTTGAAACTTGACCAAATGAAGTAGTTCTAAGTTCTATCTCTATGGTTTGTTTGCTCTTGAAGTACCCCATGCAGACACTGGTGGAAAACACTTTCGTTTGAAAGGGGTTGCCAAGCTTCCCAAAAACTACTAGTTGGCTGAAATCTCAGCAAACATTTTTTCACCAAATCTTGATGATACTTGGTGGTAATGATCAGTTCACTAAGCCCACTTGGCTGCCCAATTTTCACTCTTCTAGGTTCAAGCGTTCGTTTCCAGTAACACTTTGAAGTTTTAGGTTTCACTGTGTTTTCTCGTATATAGATAGATGTTTTGGAAACTCTAAATCAAACACGGCTTGTGCTAGCTCCTTGAAACTTGACCAAATGAAGTACTTCTAAGTTCTATCTCTATGGTTTCTTTCCTCTTGAAGTACCCCATGCAGACACTGGTGGAAAACACTTTCGTTTGAAAGGGGTTGCCAAGCTTCCAAAAAACTACTAGTTTGCTGAAATCTCAGCAAATATTTTTTCACAAATCTTGATGATACTTGGTGGTAATGATCAGTTCACTAAGCCCACTTGGCTGCCCAATTTTCACTCTTCTAGGTTCAAGCGTTCGTTTCCAGTAACACTTTGAAATTTTAGGTTTCACTCTGTTTTCTCCTATATAGATAGCTGTGTTTGGAATTCTAAATCAAACACGGTTTGTGCTAGCTCTTTGAAACTTGACCAAATGAAGTAGTTCTAAGTTCTATCTCTATGGTTTGTTTCCTCTTGAAGTACCCCATGCAGACACTGGTGGAAAACACTTTCGTTTGAAAGGGGTTGCCAAGCTTCCAAAAAACTACTAATTTGCTGAAATCTCAGCAAACATTTTTTCACCAAATCTTGATGATACTTGGTGGTAATGATCAGTTCACTAAGCCCACTTGGCTGCCCAATTTTCACTCTTCTAGGTTCAAGCGTTCGTTTCCAGTAACACTTTGAAATTTTAGGTTTCACTCTGTTTCTCTTATATAGATAGCTGTGTTTGGAATTCTAAATCAAACACGGTTTGTGCTAGCTCCTTGAAACTTGACCAAATGAAGTAGTTCTAAGTTCTATCTCTATGGTTTGTTTCCTCTTGAAGTACCCCATGCAGACACTGGTGGAAAACACTTTCGTTTGAAAGGGGTTGCCAAGCTTCCAAAAAACTACTAGTTGGCTGAAATCTCAGCAAACATTTTTTCACCAAATCTTGATGATACTTGGTGGTAATGATCAGTTCACTAAGCCCACTTGGTTGCCCAATTTTCACTCTTCTAGGTTCAAGCGTTCGTTTCCAGTAACACTTTGAATTTTTAGGTTTCACTCTGTTTTCTCCTATATAGATAGATGTGTTGGAAACTCTAAATCAAACATGGTTTGTGCTAGCTCCTTGAAACTTGACCAAATGAAGTAGTTCTAAGTTCTATCTCTATGGTTTCTTTCCTCTTGAAGTACCCCATGCAGACACTGGTGGAAAACTCTTTCGTTTGAAAGGGGTTGCCAAGCTTCCAAAAAACTACTAGTTGGCTGAAATCTCAGCAAACATTTTTTCACCAAATCTTCACGATACTTGGTGGTAATGATCAGTTCACTAAGCCCACTTGGGTGCCCAATTTTCACTCTTCTAGGTTCAAGCGTTCGTTTCCAGTAACACTTTGAAATTTTAGGTTTCACTCTCTTTTCTCCTATATAGATAGCTGTGTTTGGAATTCTAAATCAAACACGGTTTGTGCTAGCTCCTTGAAACTTGACCAAATGAAGTAGTTCTAAGTTCTATCTCTATGGTTTGTTTGCTCTTGAAGTACCCCATGCAGACACTGGTGGAAAACACTTTTGTTTGAAAGGGGTTGCCAAGCTTCCAAAAAACTACTAATTTGCTGAAATCTCAGCAAACATTTTTTCACCAAATCTTGATGATACTTGGTGGTAATGATCAGTTCACTAAGCCCACTTGGCTTCCCAATTTTCACTCTTCTAGGTTCAAGCGTTCGTTTAAAGTAACACTTTGAAATTTTAGGTTTCACTCTGTTTTCTCCTATATAGATAGCTGTGTTTGGAATTCTAAATCAAACACGGTTTGTGCTAGCTCCTTGAAACTTGACCAAATGAAGTAGTTCTAACTTCTCTCTCTATGGTTTGTTTCCTCTTGAAGTACCCCATGCAGACACTGGTGGAAAACACTTTCGTTTGAAAGGGGTTGCCAAGCTTCCAAAAAAGTACTAATTTGCTGAAATCTCAGCAAACATTTTTTCACCAAATCTTGATGATACTTGGTGGTAATGATCAGTTCACTAAGCCCACTTGGCTGCCCAATTTTCACTCTTCTAGGTTCAAGCGTTCGTTTCCAGTAACACTTTGAATTTTTAGGTTTCACTCTGTTTTCTCCTATATAGATAGATGTGTTGGAAACTCTAAATCAAACACGGTTTGTGCTAGCTCCTTGAAACTTGACCAAATGAAGTAGTTCTAAGTTCTATCTCTATGGTTTCTTTCTCTTGAAGTACCCCATGCAGACACTGGTGGAAAACTCTTTCGTTTGAAAGGGGTTGCCAAGCTTCTAAAAAACTACTAGTTGGCTGAAATCTCAGCAAATATTTTTTCACCAAATCTTGATGATACTTGGTGGTAATGATCAGTTCACTAAGCCCACTTGGCTGCCCAATTTTCACTCTTCTAGGTTCAAGCGTTCGTTTCCAGTAATATTTGAATTTTTAGGTTTCACTCTGTTTTCTCCTATATAGATAGATGTGTTGGAAACTCTAAATCAAACACGGTTTGTGCTAGCTCCTTGAAACTTGACCAAATGAAGTAGTTCTAAGTTCTATCTCTATGGTTTCTTTCCTCTTGAAGTACCCCATGCAGACACTGGTGGAAAACACTTTCGTTTGAAAGGGGTTGCCAAGCTTCCAAAAAACTACTAATTTGCTGAAATCTCAGCAAACATTTTTTCACCAAATCTTGATGATACTTGGTGGTAATGATCAGTTCACTAAGCCCACTTGGCTGCCCAATTTTCACTCTTCTAGGTTCAAGCGTTCGTTTCCAGTAGTATTTGAATTTTTAGGTTTCACTCTGTTTTCTCCTATATAGATAGATGTGTTTGGAATTCTAAATCAAACACGGATTGTGCTAGCTCCTTGAAACTTGACCAAATGAAGTAGTTCTAAGTTCTATCTCTATGGTTTGTTTCCTCTTGAAGTACCCGATGCAGACACTGGTGGAAAACACTTTCGTTTGAAAGGGGTTGCCAAGCTTCCCAAAAACTACTAATTTGCTGAAATCTCAGCAAACATTTTTTCACCAAATCTTGATGATACTTGGTGGTAATGATCAGTTCACTAAGCCCACTTGGCTGCCCAATTTTCACTATTCTAGGTTCAAGCGTTCGTTTCCAGTAACACTTTGAATTTTTAGTTTTCACTCTGTTTTCTCCTATATAGATAGATGTGTTGGAAACTCTAAATCAAACACGGTTTGTGCTAGCTCCTTGAAACTTGACCAAATGAAGTAGTTCTAAGTTCTATCTCTATGGTTTCTTTCCTCTTGAAGTACCCCATGCAGACACTGGTGGAAAACTCTTTCGTTTGAAAGGGGTTGCCAAGCTTCCAAAAAACTACTAGTTGGCTGAAATCTCAGCAAACATTTTTTCACCAAATCTTGATGATACTTGGTGGTAATGATCAGTTCACTAAGCCCACTTGGCTGCCCAATTTTCACTCTTCTACGTTCAAGCGTTTGTTTCCAGGAACACTTTGAATTTTTAGGTTTCACTCTGTTTTCTCCTATATAGATAGATGTGTTGGAAACTCTAAATCAAACACGGTTTGTGCTAGCTCCTTGAAACTTGACAAAATGAAGTAGTTCTAAGTTCTATCTCTATGGTTTCTTTCCTCTTGAAGTACCCCATGCAGACACTGGTGGAAAACTCTTTCGTTTGAAAGGGGTTGCCAAGATTCCAAAAAACTACTAGTTGGCTGAAATCTCAGCAAACATTTTTTCACCAAATCTTGATGATACTTGGTTGTAATGATCAGTTCACTAAGCTCACTTGTCTGCCCAATTTTCACTCTTCTAGGTTCAAGCGTTCGTTTCCAGTAACACTTTGAATTTTTAGGTTTCACTCTGTTTTCTCCTATATAGATAGATGTGTTGGAAACTCTAAATCAAACACGGTTTGTGCTAGCTCCTTGAAACTTGACCAAATGAAGTAGTTCTAAGTTCTATCTCTATGGTTTGTTTGCTCTTGAAGTACCCCATGCAGACACTGGTGGAAAACACTTTCGTTTGAAAGGAGTTGCCCAGCTTCCAAAAAACTACTAGTTTGCTGAAATCTCAGCAAACATTTTTTCACCAAATCTTGATGATACTTGGTGGTAATGATCAGTTCACTAAGCCCACTTGGTTGCCCAATTTTCACTCTTCTAGGTTCAAGCGTTCGTTTCCAGTAACACTTTGAATTTTTAGGTTTCACTCTGTTTTCTCCTATATAGATAGATGTGTTGGAAACTCTAAATCAAACATGGTTTGTGCTAGCTCCTTGAAACCTGACCAAATGAAGTAGTTCTAAGTTCTATCTCTATGGTTTCTTTCCTCTTGAAGTACCCCATGCAGACACTGGTGGAAAACTCTTTCGTTTGAAAGGGGTTGCCAAGCTTCCAAAAAACTACTAGTTGGCTGAAATCTCAGCAAACATTTTTTCACCAAATCTTCACGATACTTGGTGGTAATGATGAGTTCACTAAGCCCACTTGGGTGCCCAATTTTCACTCTTCTAGGTTCAAGCGTTCGTTTCCAGTAACACTTTGAAATTTTAGGTTTCACTCTCTTTTCTCCTATATAGATAGCTGTGTTTGGAATTCTAAATCAAACACGGTTTGTGCTAGCTCCTTGAAACTTGACCAAATGAAGTAGTTCTAAGTTCTATCTCTATGGTTTGTTTGCTCTTGAAGTACCCCATGCAGACACTGGTGGAAAACACTTTCGTTTGAAAGGGGTTGCCAAGCTTCCAAAAAACTACTAGTTGGCTGAAATCTCAGCAAACATTTTTTCACCAAATCTTGATGATACTTGGTGGTAATGATCAGTTCACTAAGCCCACTTGGCTGCCCAATTTTCACTCTTCTACGTTCAAGCGTTTGTTTCCAGGAACACTTTGAATTTTTAGGTTTCACTCTGTTTTCTCCTATATAGATAGATGTGTTGGAAACTCTAAATCAAACACGGTTTGTGCTAGCTCCTTGAAACTTGACAAAATGAAGTAGTTCTAAGTTCTATCTCTATGGTTTCTTTCCTCTTGAAGTACCCCATGCAGACACTGGTGGAAAACTCTTTCGTTTGAAAGGGGTTGCCAAGATTCCAAAAAACTACTAGTTGGCTGAAATCTCAGCAAACATTTTTTCACCAAATCTTGATGATACTTGGTTGTAATGATCAGTTCACTAAGCTCACTTGGCTGCCCAATTTTCACTCTTCTAGGTTCAAGCGTTCGTTTCCAGTAACACTTTGAATTTTTAGGTTTCACTCTGTTTTCTCCTATATAGATAGATGTATTGGAAACTCTAAATCAAACACGGTTTGTGCTAGCTCCTTGAAACTTGACCAAATGAAGTAGTTCTAAGTTCTATCTCTATGGTTTGTTTGCTCTTGAAGTACCCCATGCAGACACTGGTGGAAAACACTTTCGTTTGAAAGGAGTTGCCCAGCTTCCAAAAAACTACTAGTTTGCTGAAATCTCAGCAAACATTTTTTCACCAAATCTTGATGATACTTGGTGGTAATGATCAGTTCACTAAGCCCACTTGGTTGCCCAATTTTCACTCTTCTAGGTTCAAGCGTTCGTTTCCAGTAACACTTTGAATTTTTAGGTTTCACTCTGTTTTCTCCTATATAGATAGATGTGTTGGAAACTCTAAATCAAACATGGTTTGTGCTAGCTCCTTGAAACCTGACCAAATGAAGTAGTTCTAAGTTCTATCTCTATGGTTTCTTTCCTCTTGAAGTACCCCATGCAGACACTGGTGGAAAACTCTTTCGTTTGAAAGGGGTTGCCAAGCTTCCAAAAAACTACTAGTTGGCTGAAATCTCAGCAAACATTTTTTCACCAAATCTTCACGATACTTGGTGGTAATGATGAGTTCACTAAGCCCACTTGGGTGCCCAATTTTCACTCTTCTAGGTTCAAGCGTTCGTTTCCAGTAACACTTTGAAATTTTAGGTTTCACTCTCTTTTCTCCTATATAGATAGCTGTGTTTGGAATTCTAAATCAAACACGGTTTGTGCTAGCTCCTTGAAACTTGACCAAATGAAGTAGTTCTAAGTTCTATCTCTATGGTTTGTTTGCTCTTGAAGTACCCCATGCAGACACTGGTGGAAAACACTTTCGTTTGAAAGGGGTTGCCAAGCTTCCAAAAAACTACTAATTTGCTGAAATCTCAGCAAACATTTTTTCACCAAATCTTGATGATACTTGGTGGTAATGATCAGTTCACTAAGCCCACTTGGCTTCCCAATTTTCACTCTTCTAGGTTCAAGCGTTCGTTTCCAGGAACACTTTGAAATTTTAGGTTTCACTCTGTTTTCTCCTATATAGATAGATGTGTTGGAAACTCTAAATCAAACACGGTTTGTGCTAGCTCCTTGAAACTTGACCAAATGAAGTAGTTCTAAGTTCTATCTCTATGGTTTGTTTGCTCTTGAAGTACCCCATGCAGACACTGGTGGAAAACTCTTTCGTTTGAAAGGGGTTGCCAAGCTTCCAAAAAACTACTAGTTGGCTGAAATCTCAGCAAACATTTTTTTCACCAAATCTTGATGATACTTGGTGGTAATGATCAGTTCACTAAGCCCACTTGGGTGCCCAATTTTCACTCTTCTACGTTCAAGCGTTCGTTTCAAATAACACTTTGAATTTTTAGGTTTCACTCTGTTTTCTCCTATATAGATAGATGTGTTGGAAACTCTAAATCAAACACGGTTTGTGCTAGCTCCTTGAAACTTGACCAAATGAAGTACTTCTATGTTCTATCTCTATGGTTTGTTTCCTCTTGAAGTACCCCATGCAGACACTGATGGAAAACACTTTCGTTTGAAAGGGGTTGCCAAGCTTCCAAAAAACTACTAATTTGCTGAAATCTCAGCAAACATTTTTTCACTAAATCTTGATGATACTCGGTGGTAATGATCA
>NW_027511892.1:0-19999 GCF_048772815.1 Callospermophilus lateralis
ACAAAACTGAGAACTCCTTTATTTTGTCAAGTTTCAAAGAGCTACTACAAACCATGTTGGATTTAGAGTTCCAAATTCATCTATCTATATGAGAGAACAGAGTGAAACCTAAATATAAAAACTCCTACTGTAGACGAACGCTTCAACCTAGAAGAACAAAATTTGGTGAGCCAAGTAGGATTTGTGTACTGATCATTACCACCAAGCATCATCAAGATTGGGTGAAAAAATATTTGCTGGTATTTCGGAAACTCGTAATTTCTTAGAAGCTTGGCAACCCCTCTCAATGAAAGTGCTTTTCCACAGTCTGTGCCTAGGGCTACTTGAAGAGGAAACAAACCATTGAGACAAAACTGAGAACTCCTTTATTTTGTCAAGTTTCAAAGAGCTACTACAAACCATGTTGGATTTAGAGTTCCAAATTTATCTATCTATATGGGAGAGAACAGAGAGAAACCTAAATATAAAAACTGCTACTGTAGACGAACGCTTCAACCTAGAAGAACTAAATTTGGTGAGCCAAGTAAGATATGTGTACTGATCATTAGCAACAAGTATAATCAAGATTGGGTGAAATAATATTTGCTGGTATTTCGGAAACTCGTTATTTCTTAGAAGCTTGGCAACCCCTCTCAATGAAAGTGCTTTTCCACAGTCTGTGCCTAGGGCTACTTGAAGAGGAAACAAACCATAGAGACAAATCTGAGAACTCCTTTATTTTGTCAAGTTTCAAAGAGCTACTACAAACCATGTTGGATTTAGAGTTAAAAAATTCATCTATCTATATAGGAGAGAACAGAGGGAAACTTAAATATATAAACTGCTACTGTAGACGAACGCTTCAACCTAGAAGAACAAAATTTGGTAAGCCAAGTGGGATTTGTGTACTGATCATTACCACCAAGTATCATCAAGATTGGGTGAAAAAATATTTGCTGGTATTTCGGAAACTCGTTATTTCTTAGAAGCTTGGCAACCCATCTCAATGAAAGTGCTTTCCACAGTCTGTGCCTAGGGCTACTTTAAGAGGAAACAAACCATAGAGAAAAAACTGAGAACTCCTTTATTTTGTCAAGTTTCAAAGAGCTACTACAAACCATGTTGGATTTAGAGTTCCAAATTCATCTATCTACATAGGAGAGAACAGAGGGAAACCTTAATATAAAAACTGCTACTGTAGACGAACGCTTCAACCTAGAAGAACAAAATTTGGTGAGCCAAGTGGTATTTGTGTACTGATAATGACCACCAAGTATCATCAAGATTGTGTGAAAAAATATTTGCTGCTATTTCGGAAACTCGTTATTTCTTAGAAGCTTGGGTACCCCTCTTAATGAAAGTGCTTTTCCACAGTCTGTGCCTAGGGCTACTTGAAGAGGAAACAAACCATAGAGACAAATCTGAGAACTCCTTTATTTTCTCAAGTTTCAAAGAGCTACTACAAACCATGTTGGATTTAGATTTCCAAATTCATCTATCTATATAGGAGAGAACAGAGAGAAACCTAAATATAAAAACTGCTACTGTAGACGAACACTTCAACCTAGAAGAACGAAACTTGGTGAGCCAAGTGGGATTTGTGTACTGATCATTACCACCAAGTATCAACAAGATTGTGTGAAAAAAATATTTGCTGGTATTTCTGAAACTCGTTATTTCTTAGAAGCTTGGCAACCCATCTCAATGAAAGTGCTTTCCACAGTCTGTGCCTAGGGCTACTTTAAGGGGAAACAAACCATAGAGACAAAACTGAGAACTCCTTTATTTTGTCAAGTTTCAAAGAGCTACTACAAACCATGTTGGATTTAGAGTTCCAAATTCATCTATCTATATATGAGAGAACAGAGTGAAACCTAAATATAAAAACTGCTACTGTAGACGAACGCTTCAACCTAGAAGAACAAAATTTGGTGAGCCAAGTAGGATTTGTGTACTGATCATTAGCACCAATTATCATCAAGATTGGGTGAAATAATATTTGCTGGTATTTCGGAAACTCGTAATTTCTTAGAAGCTTGGCAACCCCTCTCAATGAAAGTGCTTTTCCACAGTCTGTGCCTAGGGCTACTTGAAGAGGAAACAAACCATTGAGACAAAACTGAGAACTCCTTTATTTTGTCAAGTTTCAAAGAGCTATTACAAACCATGTTGGATTTAGAGTTCCAAATTTATCTATCTATATGGGAGAGAACAGAGAGAAACCTAAATATAAAAACTGCTACTGTAGACGAACGCTTCAACCTAGAAGAACTAAATTTGGTGAGCCAAGTGGGATATGTGTACTGATCATTAGCAACAAGTATAATCAAGATTGGGTGAAAAAATATTTGCTGGTATTTCGGAAACTCGTTATTTCTTAGAAGCTTGGCAACCCCTCTCAATGAAAGTGCTTTTCCACAGTCTGTGCCTGGGGCTACTTGGAGAGGAAACAAACCATAGCGACAAAACTGAGAACTCCTTTATTTTGTAAAGTTTCAAAGAGCTACTACAAACCATGTTGGATTTAGAGTTCCAAATTCATCTTTCTATATAGGAGAGAACAGAGGGAAACCTAAATATAAAAACTCCTACTGTAGACGAACGCTTCAACCTAGAAGAACAAAATTTTGTGAGCCAAGTGGGATTTGTGTACTGATCATTAGCACCAAGTATCATCAAGATTGGGTGAAAAAATATTTGCTGGTATTTCGGAAACTCGTAATTTCTTAGAAGCTTGGCAACCTCTCTCAGTTAAAGTGCTTTTCCACAGTCTGTGCCTAGGGCTACTTGAAGAGGAAACAAACCATAGAGACAAAACTGAGAACTCCTTTATTTTGTCAAGTTTCAAAGAGCTACTACAAACCATGTTGGATTTCGAGTTCCAAATTTATCTATCTATATGGGAGAGAACAGAGGGAAACCTAAATATAAAAACTGCTACTGTAGACGAACGCTTCAACCTAGAAGAACAAAATTTGGTGAGCCAAGTGGGATTTGTGTACTGATCATGACCACCAAGTATCATCAAGATTGTGTGAAAAAATATTTGCTGCTATTTCGGAAACTCGTTATTTCTTAGAAGCTTGGGTACCCCTCTTAATGAAAGTGCTTTTCCACAGTCTGTGCCTAGGGCTACTTGAAGAGGAAACAAACCATAAAGACAAATCTGAGAACTCCTTTATTTTCTCAAGTTTCAAAGAGCTACTACAAACCATGTTGGATTTAGATTTCGAAATTCATCTATCTATATAGGAGAGAACAGAGGGAAACCTAAATATAAAAACTGCTACTGTAGACGAACGCTTCAACCTAGAAGAACAAAATTTGGTGAGCCAAGTGGGATTTGAGTACTGATCATTACCACCAAGTATCATCAAGATTGGGTGAAAAAATATTTGCTGGTATTTCGGAAACTCGTTATTTCTTAGAAGCTTGGCAACCCCTCTCAATGAAAGTGCTTTTCCACAGTCTGTGCCTAGGGCTACTTGAAGAGGAAACAAACCATAGAGACAAATCTGAGACCTCTTTTATTTTGTCAAGTTTCAAAGAGGTACTACAAACCATGTTGGATTTAGAGTTCCAAATTCATCTATCTATATAGGAGAGAACAGAGAGAAACCTAAATATAAAAACTGCTACTGTAGACGAACACTTCAACCTAGAAGAACGAAACTTGGTGAGCCAAGTGGGATTTGTGTACTGATCATTACCACCAAGTATCAACAAGATTGTGTGAAAAAAATATTTGCTGGTATTTCGGAAACTCGTTATTTCAAGAAGCTTGGCAACCCCTCTCAATGAAAGTGCTTTTCCACAGTCTGTGCCTAGGGCTACTTGAAGAGGAAACAAACCATAGAGACAAAACTGAGAACTCCTTTATATTGTCAAGTTTCAAAGAGCTACTACAAACCATGTTGGATTTAGAGTTCCAAATTCATCTATCTATATAGGAGAGAACAGAGTGAAACCTAAATATAAAAACTGCTACTGTAGACGAACGCTTCAACCTAGAAGAACAAAATTTGGTGAGCCAAGTGGGATTTGTGTACTGATCATTACCACCAAGTATCATCAAGTTTGGGTCAAAAAATATTTGCTGGTATTTCGGAAACTCGTTATTTCTTAGAAGCTTGGGAACCCCTCTCAATGAAAGTGCTTTTCCACAGTCTGTGCCTGGGGCTACTTGAAGAGGAAACAAACCATAGAGACAAATCTGAGAACTCCTTTATTTTGTCAAGTTTCAAAGAGCTACTACAAACCATGTTGGATTTAGAGTTCCAAATTCATCTTTCTATATAGGAGAGAACAGAGGGAACCCTAAATATAAAAACTGCTACTGTAGATGAACGCTTCAACCTAGAAGAACAAAATTTGGTGAGCCAAGTGGGATTTGTGTCCTGATCATTAGCAACAAGTATCATCAAGATTGGGTGAAAAAATATTTGCTGGTATTTCGGAAACTCGTTATTTCTTAGAAGCTTGGCAACCCCTCTCAATGAAAGTGCTTTTCCACAGTCTGTGCCTAGGGCTACTTGAAGAGGAAACAAACCATAGAGACAAATCTGAGAACTCCTTTATTTTGTCAAGTTTCAAAGAGCTACTACAAACCATGTTGGATTTAGAGTTCCAAATTCATCTATCTATATAGGAGAGAACAGAGGGAAACCTAAATATAAAAACTGCTACTGTACACGAACGCTTCAACCTAGAAGAACTAAATTTGGTGAGCCAAGTGGGATTTGTGTACTGATCATTACCACCAATTATCAACAAGATTGTGTGAAAAAATATTTTCTGGTATTTCGGAAACGCCTTATTTCTTAGAAGCTTGGCAACCCATCTCAATGAAAGTGCTTTCCAGAGTCTGTGCCTAGGGCTACTTGAAGAGGAAACAATCCACAGAGAGAAAACTGAGAACTGCTTTATTTTGTCAAGTTTCAAAGAGCTACTACAAACCATGTTGGATTTAGAGTTCCAAATTCACCTATCTATATAGGAGAGAACAGAGGAAAACCTAAATATAAAAACTGCTACTGTAGACGAACGCTTCAACCTAGAAGAACAAAATTTGGTGAGCCAAGTGGGATTTGTGTACTGATCATTACCACCAAGTATCATCAAGATTGGGTGAAAAAATATTTGCTGGTATTTCGGAAACTCGTTATTTCTTAGAAGCTTGGCAACCACTCTCAATGAAAGTCCTTTTCCACAGTCTGTGCCTAGGGCTACTTGAAGAGGAAACAAACCATAGAGACAAATCTGAGACCACCTTTATTTTGTCAAGTTTCAAAGAGCTACTACAAACCATGTTGGATTTAGAGTTCCAAATTCATCTATCTATATAGGAGAGAACAGAGAGAAACCTAAATATAAAAACTGGTACTGTAGACGAACGCTTCAACCTAGAAGAACAAAATTTGGTGAGCCAAGTGGGATTTGTGTACTGATCATTACCACCAAGTATCATCAAGATTGGGTGAAAAAATATTTGCTGGTATTTCGGAAACTCGTTATTTCTTAGAAGCTTGGCAACCCCTCTCAATGAAAGTGCTTTTCCACAGTCTGTGCCTAGGGCTACTTGAAGAGGAAACAAACCATAGAGAAAAAACTGAGAACTCCTTTATTTTGTCAAGTTTCAAAGAGCTACTACAAACCATGTTGAATTTAGAGTTCCAAATTCATCTATCTATATATGAGAGAAC
Organism: Callospermophilus lateralis; assembly: GCF_048772815.1. Lineage (NCBI taxonomy): Eukaryota > Metazoa > Chordata > Mammalia > Rodentia > Sciuridae > Callospermophilus > Callospermophilus lateralis. The sequence goes on from NW_027511892.1 coordinate 5,682, forward strand.
AGAGTGAAACCTAAATATAAAAACTGCTACTGTAGACGAACGCTTCAACCTAGAAGAACAAAATTTGGTGAGCCAAGTGGGATTTGTGTACTGATCATTACCACCAAGTATCATCAAGATTGGGTGAAAAAATATTTGCTGGTATTTCGGAAACTCGTTATTTCTTAGAAGCTTGGGAACCCCTCTCAATGAAAGTGCTTTTCCACAGTCTGTGCCTGGGGCTACTTGGAGAGGAAACAAACCATAGCGACAAAACTGAGAACTCCTTTATTTTGTCAAATTTCAAAGAGCTACTACAAACCATGTTGGATTTAGAGTTCCAAATTCATCTTTCTATATAGGAGAGAACAGAGGGAAACCTAAATATAAAAACTCCTACTGTAGACGAACGCTTCAACCTAGAAGAACAAAATTTTGTGAGCCAAGTGGGATTTGTGAACTGAACATTAGCACCAAGTATCATCAAGATTGGGTGAAAAAATATTTGCTGGTATTTCGGAAACTCGTAATTTCTTAGAAGCTTGGCAACCTCTCTCAGTTAAAGTGCTTTTCCACAGTCTGTGCCTAGGGCTACTTGAAGAGGAAACAAACCATAGAGACAAAACTGAGAACTCCTTTATTTTGTCAAGTTTCAAAGAGCTACTACAAACCATGTTGGATTTCGAGTTCCAAATTTATCTATCTATATGGGAGAGAACAGAGGGAAACCTAAATATAAAAACTGCTACTGTAGACGAACGCTTCAACCTAGAAGAACTAAATTTGGTGAGCAAAGTGGGATATGTGTACTGATCATTACCAACAAGTATCATCAAGATTGGGTGAAAAAATATTTGCTGGCATTTCGGAAACTCGTTATTTCTTAGAAGATTGGCAACCCCTCTCAATGAAAGTGCTTTTCCACAGACTGTGCCTACGGCTACTTGAAGAGGAAACAAACCATAGAGACAAATCTGAGAACTCCTTTATTTTGTCAAGTTTCAAAGAGCTACTACAAACCCTATTGGATTTAGAGTTCCAAATTCATCTATCTATATAGGAGAGAACAAGGGAAACTTAAATATAAAAACTGCTACTGTAGACGAACGCTTCAACCTACAAGAACAAAATTTTTTAAGAAAAGTGGGATTTGTGTACTGATCATTACCACCAAGTATCATCCAGATTGGGTGAAAAAATATTTGCTGGTATTTCGGAAACTCGTTATTTCTTCAAGCTCGGCAACCCCTCTCAATGAAAGTGCTTTTCCACATTCTGTGCCTAGGGCTACTTGAAGAGGAAACAAACCATAGAGACAAAACTGAGAACTCCTTTATATTGTCAAGTTTCAAAGAGCTACTACAAACCATGTTGGATTTAGAGTTCCAAATTCATCTATCTATATAGGAGAGAACAGAGTGAAACCTAAATATAAAAACTGCTACTGTAGACGAACGCTTCAACCTAGAAGAACAAAATTTGGTGAGCCAAGTGGGATTTGTGTACTGATCATGACCACCAAGTATCATCAAGATTGTGTGAAAAAATATTTGCCGCTATTTCGGAAACTCGTTATTTCTTAGAAGCTTGGGTACCCCTCTTAATGAAAGTGCTTTTCCACAGTCTGTGCCTAGGGCTACTTGAAGAGGAAACAAACCATAGAGACAAATCTGAGAACTCCTTTATTTTCTCAAGTTTCAAAGAGCTACTACAAACCATGTTGGATTTAGATTTCCAAATTCATCTATCTATATAGGAGAGAACAGAGGGAAACCTAAATATAAAAACTGCTACTGTAGACGAACGCTTCAACATAGAAGAACAAAATTTGGTGAGCCAAGTGGGATTTGAGTACTGATCATTACCACCAAGTATCATCAAGATTGGGTGAAAAAATATTTGCTGGTATTTCGGAAACTCGTTATTTCTTAGAAGCTTGGCAACCCCTCTCAATGAAAGTGCTTTTCCACAGTCTGTGCCTAGGGCTACTTGAAGAGGAAACAAACCATAGCGACAAAACTGAGAACTCCTTTATTTTGTCAAGTTTCAAAGAGCTACTACAAACCATGTTGGATTTAGAGTTCCAAATTCATCTTTCTATATAGGAGAGAACAGAGGGAAACCTAAATATAAAAACTCCTACTGTAGGCGAACGCTTCAACCTAGAAGAACAAAATTTTGTGAGCCAAGTGGGATTTGTGTACTGATCATTAGCACCAAGTATCATCAAGATTGGGTGAAAAAATATTTGCTGGTATTTCGGAAACTCGTAATTTCTTAGAAGCTTGGCAACCTCTCTCAGTTAAAGTGCTTTTCCACAGTCTGTGCCTAGGGCTCCTTGAAGAGGAAACAAACCATAGAGACAAAACTGAGAACTCCTTTATTTTGTCAAGTTTCAAAGAGCTACTACAAACCATGTTGTATTTCGAGTTCCAAATTTATCTATCTATATGGGAGAGAACAGAGGGAAACCTAAATATAAAAACTGCTACTGTAGACGAACGCTTCAACCTAGAAGAACTAAATTTGGTGAGCAAAGTGGGATATGTGTACTGATCATTACCAACAAGTATCATCAAGATTGGGTGAAAAAATATTTGCTGGCATTTCGGAAACTCGTTATTTCTTAGAAGATTGGCAACCCCTCTCAATGAAAGTGCTTTTCCACAGTCTGTGCCTAGGGCTACTTGAAGAGGAAACAAACCATAGAGACAAAACTGAGAACTCCTTTATTTTGTCAAGTTTCAAAGAGCTACTACAAACCATGTTGGATTTCGAGTTCCAAATTTATCTATCTATATGGGAGAGAACAGAGTGAAACCTAAATATAAAAACTGCTACTGTAGACGAACGCTTCAACCTAGAAGAACAAAATTTGGTGAGCCAAGTGGGATTTGTGTACTGATCATGACCACCAAGTATCATCAAGATTGTGTGAAAAAATATTTGCTGCTATTTCGGAAACTCGTTATTTCTTAGAAGCTTGGGTACCCCTCTTAATGAAAGTGCTTTTCCACAGTCTGTGCCTAGGGCTACTTGAAAAGGAAACAAACCATAGAGACAAATCTGAGAACTCCTTTATTTTGTCAAGTTTCAAAGAGCTACTACAAACCATGTTGGATTTAGATTTCCAAATTCATCTATCTATATAGGAGAGAACAGAGAGAAACCTAAATATAAAAACTGCTACTGTAGACGAACGCTTCAACCTAGAAGAACAAAACTTGGTGAGCCATGTGGGATTTGAGTACTGATCATTACCACCAAGTATCATCAAGATTGGGTGAAAAAATATTTGCTGGTATTTCGGAAACTCGTTATTTCTTAGAAGCTTGGCAACCCCTCTCAATGAAAGTGCTTTTCCACAGTCTGTGCCTAGGGCTACTTGAAGAGGAAACAAACCATAGAGACAAATCTGAGACCTCTTTTATTTTGTCAAGTTTCAAAGAGGTACTACAAACCATGTTGGATTTAGAGTTCCAAATTCATCTATCTATATAGGAGAGAACAGAGAGAAACCTAAATATAAAAACTGCTACTGTAGACGAACACTTCAACCTAGAAGAACGAAACTTGGTGAGCCAAGTGGGATTTGTGTACTGATCATTACCACCAAGTATCAACAAGATTGTGTGAAAAAAATATTTGCTGGTATTTCGGAAACTCGTTATTTCTTAGAAGCTTGGCAACGCATCTCAATGAAAGTGCTTTCCACAGTCTGTGCCTAGGGCTAATTTAAGGGGAAACAAACCATAGAGACAAAACTGAGAACTCCTTTATTTTGTCAAGTTTCAAAGAGCTACTACAAACCATGTTGGATTTAGAGTTCCAAATTCATCTATCTATATATGAGAGAAGAGAGTGAAACCTAAATATAAAAACTGCTACTGTAGACGAACGCTTCAACCTAGAAGAACAAAATTTGGTGAGCCAAGTAGGATTTGTGTACTCATCATTAGCACCAATTATCATCAAGATTGGGTGAAATAATATTTGCTGGTATTTCGGAAACTCGTAATTTCTTAGAAGCTTGGCAACCCCTCTCAATGAAAGTGCTTTTCCACAGTCTGTGCCTAGGGCTACTTGAAGAGGAAACAAACCATTGAGACAAAACTGAGAACTCCTTTATTTTGTCAAGTTTCAAAGAGCTACTACAAACCATGTTGGATTTAGAGTTCCAAATTTATCTATCTATATGGGAGAGAACAGAGAGAAACCTAAATATAAAAACTGCTACTGTAGACGAACGCTTCAACCTAGAAGAACTAAATTTGGTGAGCCAAGTGGGATATGTGTACTGATCATTAGCAACAAGTATAATCAAGATTGGGTGAAATAATATTTGCTGGTATTTCGGAAACTCGTTATTTCTTAGAAGCTTGGCAACCCCTCTCAATGAAAGTGCTTTTCCACAGTCTGTGCCTAGGGCTACTTGAAGAGGAAACAAACCATAGAGACAAATCTGAGAACTCCTTTATTTTGTCAAGTTTGAAAGAGCTACTACAAACCATGTTGGATTTAGAGTTAAAAAATTCATCTATCTATATAGGAGAGAACAGAGGGAAACTTAAATATATAAACTGCTACTGTAGACGAACGCTTCAAACTAGAAGAACAAAATTTGGTAAGCCAAGTGGGATTTGTGTACTGATCATTACCACCAAGTATCTTCAAGATTGGGTGAAAAAATATTTGCTGGTATTTCGGAAACTCGTTATTTCTTAGAAGCTTGGAAACCCATCTCAATGAAAGTGCTTTCCACAGTCTGTGCCTAGGGCTACTTGAAGAGGAAACAAACCATAGAGACAAAACTGAGAACTCCTTTATTTTGTCAAGTTTCAAAGAGCTACTACAAACCATGTTGGATTTAGAGTTCCAAATTCATCTATCTATATAGGAGAGAACAGAGGGAAACCTAAATATAAAAACTGCTACTGTAGACGAACGCTTCAACCTAAAAGAACAAAATTTGGTGAGCCAAGTGGTATTTGTGTACTGATCATGACCACCAAGTATCATCAAGATTGGGTTAAAAAATATTTGCTGGTATTTCGGAAACTCGTTATTTCTTAGAAGCTTGGCAACCCCTCTCAATGAAAGTGCTTTTCCACAGTCTGTGCATGGGGCTACTTGGAGAGGAAACAAACCATAGCGACAAAACTGAGAACTCCTTTATTTTGTCAAGTTTCAAAGAGCTACTACAAACCATGTTGGATTTAGAGTTCCAAATTCATCTTTCTATATAGGAGAGAACAGAGGGAAACCTAAATATATAAACTCCTACTGTAGACGAACGCTTCAACCTAGAAGAACAAAATTTTGTGAGCCAAGTGGGATTTGTGTACTGATCATTAGCAACAAGTATCATCAAGATTGGGTGAAAAAATATTTGCTGGTATTTCGGAAACTCGTAATTTCTTAGAAGCTTGGCAACCTCTCTCAGTTAAAGTGCTTTTCCACAGTCTGTGCCTAGGGCTACTTGAAGAGGAAACAAACCATAGAGACAAAACTGAGAACTCCTTTATTTTGTCAAGTTTCAAAGAGCCACTACAAACCATGTTGGATTTCGAGTTCCAAATTCATCTATCTATATAGAAGAGAACAGAGTGAAACCTAAATATAAAAACTGCTACTGTAGACGAACGCTTCAACCTAGAAGAACAGAATTTGGTGAACCAAGTGGGATTTGTGTACTGATCATTAGCAACAAGTATCATCAAGATTGGGTGAAAAAATATTTGCTGGTATTTCGGAAACTAGTAATTTCTTAGAAGCTTGGCAACCCTCTCAATGAAAGTGCTTTTCCACAGTCTGTGACTAGGGCTACTTGAAGAGGAAACAAACCATGGAGACAAAACTGAGAACTCCTTTTTTTTGTCAAGTTTCAAAGAGCTACTAAACACCATGTTGGATTTAGAGTTCCAAATTCATCTATCTATATAGGAGAGAACAGAGAGAACCCTAAATATAAAAACTGCTACTGTAGATGAATGCTTCAACCTAGAAGAACAAAATTTGGTGAGGAAAGTGGGATTTGTGTACTGATCATTACCACCAAGTATCATCAAGATTGGGTGAAAAAATATTTGCTGGAATTTCAGATATTCATAATTTCTTAGAAGCTTGGCAACCCCTCTCAATGAAAGTGCTTTTCCACAGTGTGTGCCTAGGGCTAATAGAAGAGGAAATAATCCATAGAGACAAAACTGAGAACGCCTTTATTTTGTCAAGTTTCAAAGAGCTACTAAAAACCATGTTGGATTTAGAGTTCCAAATTCATCTATCTAAATAGGAGAGAACAGAGGGAAACCTAAATATAAAAACTGCTACTGTAGACGAATGCTTTAACCTAGAAGAACAAAATTTGGTGAGCAAAGTGGGATTTCTGTACTGATCATTACCACCAAGTATCATCAAGATTGGGTGAAAAAATATTTGCTGGTATTTCGGAAACTCGTAATTTCTTAGAAGCTTGGCAACCACTCTCAATGAAAGTGCTTTTCCACATTCTGTGCCTAGGGCTACTTGAGGAGGAAACAAACCATTGAGACAAAACTGAGAACTCCTTTATTTTGTCAAGTTTCAAAGAGCTACTACAAACCATGTTGGATTTAGAGTTCCAAATTCATATATCTATATAGGAGAGAACAGAGGGAAACCTAAATATAAAAACTGCTACTGTAGACGAACGCTTCAACCTAGAAGAACAAAATTTGGTGACCCAAGTGGGATTTGTGTACTGATCATTACCACCAAGTATCATCAAGATTGGGTGAAATCATATTTGCTGGTATTTCGGAAACTTGTAATTTCTTAGAAGTTGGATACCCCTCTCAATTAAAGTACTTTTCCACAGTCTGTGCCTAGGGCTACTTGAAGAAAAAACAAACCATGGAGACAAAACTGAGAACTCCTTTATTATGTCAAGTTTCAAAGAGCTACTAAAAACCATGTTGGATTTAGATTTCCAAATTCATCTATCTATATATGAGAGAACAGAGGGAAACCTAAATATAAAAACTGCTACTCTAGATGAACGCTTCAACCTAGAAGAACAGAATTTGGTGAGCCAAGTGGGATTTGTGTACTGATCATCAGCAAGAAGTATCATCAAGATTGGCTGAAAAAATATTTGCTGGTATTTCGGAAACTCGATATTTCTTAGAAGCGTGGCAACCCCTCTCAATGAAAGTGCTTTTCCTCAGTCTGTGCCTAGGGCTACTTGAAGAGGAAACAAACCATAGAGACAAAACTGAGAACTCCTTTATTTTGTCACGTTTCAAAGAGCTACTACAAACCATGTTGGATTTAGTGTTCCAAATTCATCTATCTATATAGGAGAGATCAGAGGGAAACCTAAATATAAAAACTGCTACTGTAGACGAACGCTTCAACCTAGAAGACCAGAATTTGGTGAGCCAAGTGGGATTTGTGTACTGATCATCAGCAACAAGTATCATCAAGATTGGCTGAAAACATATTTGCTGGTATTTCGGAAACTCGTTATTTCTTAGAAGCTTGGCAACCCCTCTCAATGAAAGTGGTTTTCCACAGTCTTTGCCTAGGGCTACTTGAAGAGGAAACAAACCATAGAGACAAAACTGAGAACTCCTTTTTTTTGTCAAGTTTCAAAGAGCTACTAAAAACCATGTTGGATTTAGAGTTCCAAATTCATCTATCTATATAGAAGAGAACAGAGTGAAACCTAAATATAAAAACTGCTACTGTAGACGAACGCTTCAACCTAGAAGAACAGAATTTGGTGAACCAAGTGGGATTTGTGTACTGATCATTAGCAACAAGTATCATCAAGATTGGGTGAAAAAATATTTGCTGGTATTTCGGAAACTAGTAATTTCTTAGAAGCTTGGCAACCCTCTCAATGAAAGTGCTTTTCCACAGTCTGTGACTAGGGCTACTTGAAGAGGAAACAAACCATGGAGACAAAACTGAGAACTCCTTTATTTTGTCAAGTTTCAAAGAGCTACTACAAACCATGTTGGATTTCGAGTTCCAAATTCATCTATCTATATATGAGAGAACAGAGAGAAACCTAAATATAAAAACTGCTACTGTAGACGAACGCTTCAACCTAGAAGAACAGAATTTGGTGAGCCAAGTGGGATTTGTGTACTGATCATCAGCAACAAGTATCATCAAGATTGGCTGAAAACATATTTGCTGGTATTTCGGAAACTCGTTATTTCTTAGAAGCTTGGCAACCCCTCTCAATGAAAGTGGTTTTCCACAGTCTTTGCCTAGGGCTACTTGAAGAGGAAACAAACCATAGAGACAAAACTGAGAACTCCTTTTTTTTGTCAAGTTTCAAAGAGCTACTAAAAACCATGTTGGATTTAGAGTTCCAAATTCATCTATCTATATAGGAGAGAACAGAGTGAAACCTAAATATAAAAACTGCTACTGTAGACGAACGCTTCAACCTAGAAGAACAGAATTTGGTGAGCCATGTGGGATTTGTGTACTGATCATCAGCAACAAGTATCATCAAGATTGGCTGAAAACATATTTGCTGGTATTTCGGAAACTCGTTATTTCTTAGAAGCTTGGCAACCCCTCTCAATGAAATTGCTTTTCCACAGTCTGTGCCTAGGGCTACTTGAAGAGGAAACAAACCATAGAGACAAAACTGAGAACTCCTTTTTTTTGTCAAGTTTCAAAGAGCTACTAAAAACCATGTTGGATTTAGAGTTCCAAATTCATCTATCTATACAGGAGAGAACAGAGGGAAACCGAAATATAAAAACTGCAACTGTAGACGAACGCTTCAACCTAGAAGAACAAAATTTGGTGAGCCAAGTGGGATTTGTGTACTGACCATTACCATCAAGTATCATCAGATTGGGTGAAAAAATATTTGCTGGTATTTCGGAAACTCGTAATTTCTTAGAAGCTTGGCAACCCCTCTCAATGAAAGTGCTTTTCCACTGTCTGTGCCAAGGGCTACTTGAAGAGGAAACAAACCATAGAGACAAAACTGAGAACTACTTTATTTTGTCAAGTTTCAAAGAGCTACTACAAACCATGTTGGATTTAGAGTTCCAAATTCATCTATCTATATATGAGAGAACAGAGGGAAACCTAGATATAAAAACTGCTACTGTAGACGAACGCTTCAACCTAGAAGAACAAAATTTGGTGAACCAAGTGGGATTTGTGTACTGATCATTAGCAACAAGTATCATCAAGATTGGGTGAAAAAATATTTTCTGGTATTTCGGAAACTAGTAATTTCTTAGAAGCTTGGCAACCCTCTCAATGAAAGTGCTTTTCAACAGTCTTCGACTAGGGCTACTTGAAGAGGAAACAAACCATAGAGACAAAACTGAGGACTACTTTATTTTGTCAAGTTTCAAAGAGCTACTACAAACCATGTTGGATTTAGAGTTCCAAATTCATCTATCTATATATGAGAGAACAGAGTGAAACCTAAATATAAAAACTGCTACTGTAGAAGAACGCTTCAACCTAGAAGAACAGAATTTGGTGAGCCAAGTGGGATTTGTGTACTGATCATCAGCAACAACTATCATCAAGATTGGCTGAAAACATATTTGCTGGTATTTCGGAAACTCGTTATTTCTTAGAAGCTTGGCAACCCCTCTCAATGAAATTGCTTTTCCACAGTCTGTGCCTAGGGCTACTTGAAGAGGAAACAAACCATAGAGACAAAACTGAGAACTCCTTTTTTTTGTCAAGTTTCAAAGAGCTACTAAACACCATGTTGGATTTAGAGTTCCAAATTCATCTATCTATATAGGAGAGAACAGAGAGAACCCTAAATATAAAAACTGCTACTGTAGACGAATGCTTCAACCTAGAAGAACAAAATTTGGTGAGGAAAGTGGGATTTGTGTACTGATCATTACCACCAAGTATCATCAAGATTGGGTGAAAAAATATTTGCTGGAATTTCAGATATTCATAATTTCTTAGAAGCTTGGCAACCCCTCTCAATGAAAGTGCTTTTCCACAGTGTGTGCCTAGGGCTAATAGAAGAGGAAACAATCCATAGAGACAAAACTGAGAACGCCTTTATTTTGTCAAGTTTCAAAGAGCTACTAAAAACCATGTTGGATTTAGAGTTCCAAATTCATCTATCTAAATAGGAGAGAACAGAGGGAAACCTAAATATAAAAACTGCTACTGTAGACGAATGCTTTAACCTAGAAGAACAAAATTTGGTGAGCAAAGTGTGATTTCTGTACTGATCATTACCACCAAGTATCATCAAGATTGGGTGAAAAAATATTTGCTGGTATTTCGGAAACTTGTAATTTCTTAGAAGCTTGGCAACCACTCTCAATGAAAGTGCTTTTCCACATTCTGTGCCTAGGGCTACTTGAGGAGGAAACAAACCATTGAGACAAAACTGAGAACTCCTTTATTTTGTCAAGTTTCAAAGAGCTACTAGAAACCATGTTGGATTTAGAGTTCCAAATTCATATATCTATATAGGAGAGAACAGAGGGAAACCTAAATATAAAAACTGCTACTGTAGACGAACGCTTCAACCTAGAAGAACAAAATTTGGTGACCCAAGTGGGATTTGTGTACTGATCATTACCACCAAGTATCATCAAGATTGGGTGAAATCATATTTGCTGGTATTTCGGAAACTTGTAATTTCTTAGAAGTTGGATACCCCTCTCAATTAAAGTACTTTTCCACAGTCTGTGCCTAGGGCTACTTGAAGAAAAAACAAACCATGGAGACAAAACTGAGAACTCCTTTATTATGTCAAGTTTCAAAGAGCTACTAAAAACCATGTTGGATTTAGATTTCCAAATTCATCTATCTATATATGAGAGAACAGAGGGAAACCTAAATATAAAAACTGCTACTCTAGATGAACGCTTCAACCTAGAAGAACAGAATTTGGTGAGCCAAGTGGGATTTGTGTACTGATCATCAGCAAGAAGTATCATCAAGATTGGCTGAAAAAATATTTGCTGGTATTTCGGAAACTCGATATTTCTTAGAAGCGTGGCAACCCCTCTCAATGAAAGTGGTTTTCCACAGTCTTTGCCTAGGGCTACTTGAAGAGGAAACAAACCATAGAGACAAAACTGAGAACTCCTTTTTTTTGTCAAGTTTCAAAGAGCTACTAAAAACCATGTTGGATTTAGAGTTCCAAATTCATCTATCTATATAGAAGAGAACAGAGTGAAACCTAAATATAAAAACTGCTACTGTAGACGAACGCTTCAACCTAGAAGAACAGAATTTGGTGAGCCAAGTGGGATTTGTGTACTGATCATTAGCAACAAGTATCATCAAGATTGGGTGAAAAAATATTTGCTGGTATTTCGGAAACTAGTAATTTCTTAGAAGCTTGGCAACCCTCTCAATGAAAGTGCTTTTCCACAGTCTGTGACTAGTGCTACTTGAAGAGGAAACAAACCATGGAGACAAAACTGAGAACTCCTTTATTTTGTCAAGTTTCAAAGAGCTACTACAAACCATGTTGGATTTCGAGTTCCAAATTCATCTATCTATATAGGAGAGAACAGAGAGAACCCTAAATATAAAAACTGCTACTGTAGACGAATGCTTCAACCTAGAAGAACAAAATTTGGTGAGGAAAGTGGGATTTGTGTACTGATCATTACCACCAAGTATCATCAAGATTGGGTGAAAAAATATTTGCTGGAATTTCAGATATTCATAATTACTTAGAAGCTTGGCAACCCCTCTCAATGAAAGTGCTTTTCCACAGTGTGTGCCTAGGGCTAATAGAAGAGGAAATAATCCATAGAGACAAAACTGAGAACGCCTTTATTTTGTCAAGTTTCAAAGAGCTACTAAAAACCATGTTGGATTTAGAGTTCCAAATTCATCTATCTAAATAGGAGAGAACAGAGGGAAACCTAAATATAAAAACTGCTACTGTAGACGAATGCTTTAACCTAGAAGAACAAAATTTGGTGAGCAAAGTGTGATTTCTGTACTGATCATTACCACCAAGTATCATCAAGATTGGGTGAAAAAATATTTGCTGGTATTTCGGAAACTTGTAATTTCTTAGAAGCTTGGCAACCACTCTCAATGAAAGTGCTTTTCCACATTCTGTGCCTAGGGCTACTTGAGGAGGAAACAAACCATTGAGACAAAACTGAGAACTCCTTTATTTTGTCAAGTTTCAAAGAGCTACTAGAAACCATGTTGGATTTAGAGTTCCAAATTCATATATCTATATAGGAGAGAACAGAGGGAAACCTAAATATAAAAACTGCTACTGTAGACGAACGCTTCAACCTAGAAGAACAAAATTTGGTGACCCAAGTGGGATTTGTGTACTGATCATTACCACCAAGTATCATCAAGATTGGGTGAAATCATATTTGCTGGTATTTCGGAAACTTGTAATTTCTTAGAAGTTGGATACCCCTCTCAATTAAAGTACTTTTCCACAGTCTGTGCCTAGGGCTACTTGAAGAAAAAACAAACCATGGAGACAAAACTGAGAACTCCTTTATTATGTCAAGTTTCAAAGAGCTACTAAAAACCATGTTGGATTTAGATTTCCAAATTCATCTATCTATATATGAGAGAACAGAGGGAAACCTAAATATAAAAACTGCTACTCTAGATGAACGCTTCAACCTAGAAGAACAGAATTTGGTGAGCCAAGTGGGATTTGTGTACTGATCATCAGCAAGAAGTATCATCAAGATTGGCTGAAAAAATATTTGCTGGTATTTCGGAAACTCGATATTTCTTAGAAGCGTGGCAACCCCTCTCAATGAAAGTGGTTTTCCACAGTCTTTGCCTAGGGCTACTTGAAGAGGAAACAAACCATAGAGACAAAACTGAGAACTCCTTTTTTTTGTCAAGTTTCAAAGAGCTACTAAAAACCATGTTGGATTTAGAGTTCCAAATTCATCTATCTATATAGAAGAGAACAGAGTGAAACCTAAATATAAAAACTGCTACTGTAGACGAACGCTTCAACCTAGAAGAACAGAATTTGGTGAGCCAAGTGGGATTTGTGTACTGATCATTAGCAACAAGTATCATCAAGATTGGGTGAAAAAATATTTGCTGGTATTTCGGAAACTAGTAATTTCTTAGAAGCTTGGCAACCCTCTCAATGAAAGTGCTTTTCCACAGTCTGTGACTAGTGCTACTTGAAGAGGAAACAAACCATGGAGACAAAACTGAGAACTCCTTTATTTTGTCAAGTTTCAAAGAGCTACTACAAACCATGTTGGATTTCGAGTTCCAAATTCATCTATCTATATATGAGAGAACAGAGAGAAACCTAAATATAAAAACTGCTACTGTAGACGAACGCTTCAACCTAGAAGAACAGAATTTGGTGAGCCAAGTGGGATTTGTGTACTGATCATCAGCAACAAGTATCATCAAGATTGGCTGAAAACATATTTGCTGGTATTTCGGAAACTCGTTATTTCTTAGAAGCTTGGCAACCCCTCTCAATGAAAGTGTTTTTCCACAGTCTTTGCCTAGGGCTACTTGAAGACGAAACAAACCATAGAGACAAAACTGAGAACTCCTTTATTTTGTCAAGTTTCAAAGAGCTACTACAAACCATGTTGGATTTATAGTTCCAAATTCATCTATCTAAATAGGAGAGAACAGAGGGAAACCTAAATATAAAAACTGCTACTGTAGACGAACGCTTCAACCTAGAAGAACAGAATTTGGTGGGCCAAGTGGGATTTGTGTACTGATCATCAGCAAAAAGTATCAACAAGATTGGCTGAAAAAATATTTGCTGGTATTTCGGAAAATCGTTATTTCTTAGAAGCTTGGCAACCCCTCTCAATGAAAGTGCTTTTCCACAGTCTGTGCCTAGGGCTACTTCAAGAGGAAACAAACCATAGAGACAAAACTGAGAACGCCTTTATTTTGTCAAGTTTCAAAGAGCTACTAAAAACCATGTTGGATTTAGAGTTCCAAATTCATCTATCTATATATGAGACAACAGAGGGAAACCTAAATATAAAAACTGCTACTGTAGACGAATGCTTCAAACTAGAAGAACAAAATTTGGTGAGCAAAGTGGGATTTCTGTACTGATCATTACCACCAAGTATCATCAAGATTGGGTGAAAAAATATTTGCTGGTATTTCGGAAACTCGTAATTTCGTAGAAGCTTGGCAACCCCTCTCAATGAAAGTGGTTTTCCACAGTCTGTGCCTAGGACTACTTGAAGAGGAAACAAACTATAGAGACAAAACTGAGAACTCCTTTATTTTGTCAAGTTTCAAAGAGCTACTACAAACCATGTTGGATTTAGAGTTCCAAATTGATCTATCTATATAGGAGAGAACAGAGGGAAACCTAAATATAA
>NW_027511894.1:0-19991 GCF_048772815.1 Callospermophilus lateralis
ATGAAGTAGTTCTAAGTTCTATCTCTATGGTTTGTTTCCTCTTGATGTACACCATGCAGAGACTGGCGAAGAACACTTTCGTTTGAAAGGGGTTGCCATGCTTCCAAAAACTACTAGTTTGCTGAAATCTCGCAAACATTTTTCACGAAATCTTGATGATACTTGGTGGTAACGATGAGGTCACTAATCCCACTTGGCTGCCACTTTCACTCTTCTAGGTTCAAGCGTTCGTTTCCAGTAACACTTTGAATTTTTAGGTTTCACTCTGTTTTCTGCTATATAGATAGATGTGTTTGAAACTCTAAATCAAACACGGTTTGTGCTAGCTCCATGAAACTTGACCAAATGAAGTAGTTCTAATTTCTATCTCTATGGTTTGTTTCCTCTTGAAGTACCCCATGCAGAGACTGGCGAAGAAACACTTTCCTTTGAAAGGGGTTGCCAAGCTTCCAAAAAACTACTAGTTTGCTGAAATCTCAGCAAACATTTTTCACCAAATCTTGATGATACTTGGTGGTAATGATCAGTTCACTAATCCCACTTGGCTGCCCAATTTTCACTCTTCTAGGTTCAAGCGTTCGTTTCCAGTAACACTTTGAATTTTTAGGTTTCACTCTGTTTTTCTGCTATATAGATAGATGTGTTGAAACTCTAAATCAAACACGGTTTGTGCTAGCTCCTTGAAACTTGACCAAATGAAGTAGTTCTAAGTTCTATCTCTATGGTTTGTTTCCTCTTGAAGTACCCCATGCAGAGACTGGCGAAGAACACTTTCGTTTGAAAGGGGTTGCCAAGCTTCCAAAAACTACTAGTTTGCTGAAATCTCAGCAAACATTTTTTCACCAAATCTTGATGATACTTGGTGGTAATGATCAGTTCACTAATCCCACTTGGCTGCCCAACTTTCACTCTTCTAGGTTCAAGCGTTCGTTTCCAGTAACAGTTTGAATTTTTAGGTTTCACTCTTGTTTTCTGCTATATAGATAGATGTGTTTGAAACTCTAAATCAAACACGGTTTGTGCTAGCTCCGTGAAACTTGACAAAATGAAGTAGTTCTAAGTTCTATCTCTATGGTTTGTTTCCTCTTGAAGTACCCCATGCAGAGACTGGCGAAGAACACTTTCGTTTGAAAGTGGTTGCCATGCTTCCAAAAAACTACTAGTTTGCTGAAATCTCACCAAACATTTTTTCACCAAATCTTGATGATACTTGGTGGTAATGATCAGTTCACTAATCCCACTTGGCTGCCCAACTTTCAATCTTCTAGGTTCAAGCGTTCGTTTCCAGTAACACTTTGAATTTTTAGGTTTCACTCTGTTTTCTGCTATATAGATAGATGTGTTTGAAACTCTAAATCAAACACGGTTTGTGCTAGCTCCGTGAAACTTGACAAAATGAAGTAGTTCTAAGTTCTATCTCTATGGTTTGTTTCCTCTTGAAGTACCCCATGCAGAGACTGGCGAAGAACCACTTTCGTTTGAAAGGGGTTGCCAAGCTTCCAAAAAACTACTAGTTTGCTGAAATCTCAGCAAACATTTTTTCACCAAATCTTGATGATACTTGGTGGTAATGATCAGTTCACTAAGCCCACTTGGCTGCCCAATTTTCACTCTTCTAGGTTCATGCGTTCGCTTCCAGTAACACTTTGAATTTTTAGGTTTCACTCTGTTTTCTGCTATATAGATAGATGTGTTGAAACTCTAAATCAAACACGGTTTGTGCTAGCTCCTTGAAACTTGACCAAATGAAGTAGTTCTATGTTCTATCTCTATGGTTTGTTTCCTCTTGAAGTACCCCATGCAGAGACTGGCGAAGAACACTTTCGTTTTAAAGGGGTTGCCAAGCTTCCAAAAATCTACTAGTTTGCTGAAATCTCAGCAAACATTTTTTCACCAAATCTTGATGATACTTGGTGGTAATGATCAGTTCACTAATCCCACTTGGCTGCCGAACTTTCACTCTTCTAGGTTCAAGCGTTCGTTTCCAGTAACAGTTTGAATTTTTAGGTTTCACTCTGTTTTCTGCTATATAGATAGATGTGTTTGAAACTCTAAATCAAACACGGTTTGTGCTAGCTCCGTGAAACTTGACAAATGAAGTAGTTCTAAGTTCTATCTCTATGGTTTGTTTCCTCTTGAAGTACCCCATGCAGAGACTGGCGAAGAACACTTTCGTTTGAAAGGGGTTGCCATGCTTCCAAAAAACTACTAGTTTGCTGAAATCTCAGCAAACATTTTTTCACGAAATCTTGATGATACTTGGTGGTAACGATGAGGTCACTAATCCCACTTGGCTGCCCAACTTTCAATCTTCTAGGTTCAAGCGTTCGTTTCCAGTAACACTTTGAATTTTTAGGTTTCACTCTGTTTTCTGCTATATAGATAGATGTTTTGAAACTCTAAATCAAACACGGTTTGTGCTAGCTCCTTGAAACTTGACAAAATGAAGTAGTTCTAAGTTCTATCTATATGGTTTGTTTCCACTTGAAGTACCCCATGCAGAGACTGGCGAAGAACACTTTCGTTGAAAGGGTTGCCAAGCTTCCAAAAACTACTCGTTTGCTGAAATCTCAGCAAACATTTTTTCACCAAATCTTGATGATACTTGGTGGTAATGATCAGTTCACTAAGCCCACTTGGCTGCCCAATTTTCACTCTTCTAGGTTCAAGCGTTCGTTTCCATTAACACTTTGAATTTTTTAGGTTTCACTCTGTTTTCTGCTATATAGATAGATGTGTTGAAACTCTAAATCAAACACGGTTTGTACTAGCTCCTTGAAACTTGACCAAATGAAGTAGTTCTAAGTTCTATCTCTATGGTTTGTTTCTCTTGAAGTACCCCATGCAGAGACTGGCGAAGAACACTTTCGTTTGAAAGGGTTGCCAAGCTTCCAAAAAACTACTAGTTTGCTGAAATCTCAGCAAACATTTTTTCACCAAATCTTGATGATACTTGGTGGTAATGATCAGTTCACTAATCCCACTTGGCTGCCCAACTTTCACTCTTCTAGGTTCAAGCGTTCGTTTCCAGTAACAGTTTGAATTTTTAGGTTTCACTCTGTTTTCTGCTATATAGATAGATGTGTTTGAAACTCTAAATCAAACACGGTTTGTGCTAGCTCCTTGAAACTTGACAAAATGAAGTAGTTCTAAGTTCTATCTCTATGGTTTGTTTCCTCTTGAAGTACCCCATGCAGAGACTGGCGAAAAACACTTTCGTTTGAAAGGGGTTGCCAAGCTTCCAAAAAACTACTAGTTTTCTGAAATCTCAGCAAACATTTTTTCACCAAATCTTGATGATACTTGGTGGTAATGATCAGTTCACTAATCCCACTTGGCTGCCCAACTTTCACTCTTCTAGGTTCAAGCGTTCGTTTCCAGTAACACTTTGAATTTTTAGGTTTCACTCTGTTTTCTGCTATATAGATAGATGTGTTTGAAACTCTAAATCAAACACGGTTTGTGCTAGCTCCTTAAAACTTGACAAAATGAAGTAGTTCTAAGTTCTATCTCTATGGTTTGTTTCCTCTTGAAGTACCCCATGCAGAGACTGGCGAAAAACACTTTCGTTTGAAAGGGGTTGCCATGCTTCCAAAAAACTACTAGTTTGCTGAAATCTCAGCAAACATTTTTTCACCAAATCTTGATGATACTTGGTGGTAATGATCAGTTCACTAATCCCACTTGGCTTCCCAACTTTCACTCTTCTAGGTTCAAGAGTTCGTTTCCAGTAACAGTTTGAATTTTTAGGTTTCACTCTGTTTTCTGCTATACAGATAGATGTGTTTGAAACTCTAAATCAAACACGGTTTGTGCTAGCTCCGTGAAACTTGACAAAATGAAGTAGTTCTAAGTTCTATCTCTATGGTTTGTTTCCTCTTGAAGTACCAAATGCAGAGACTGGCGAAGAACACTTTCGTTTGAAAGGGGTTGCCAAGCTTCCAAAAAACTACTCGTTTGCTGAAATCTCAGCAACCATTTTTTCACCAAATCT
Organism: Callospermophilus lateralis; assembly: GCF_048772815.1. Lineage (NCBI taxonomy): Eukaryota > Metazoa > Chordata > Mammalia > Rodentia > Sciuridae > Callospermophilus > Callospermophilus lateralis. The sequence continues at coordinate 3,995 of NW_027511894.1, forward strand.
TGATGATACTTGGTGGTAATGATCAGTTCACTAAGCCCACTTGGCTGCCCAATTTTCACTCTTCTAGGTTCAAGCGTTCGTTTCCAGTAACACTTTGAATTTTTAGGTTTCACTCTGTTTTCTGCTATATAGATAGATGTGTTTGAAACTCTAAATCAAACACGGTTTGTGCTAGCTCCTTGAAACTTGACAAAATGAAGTAGTTCTAAGTTCTATCTCTATGGTTTGTTTCCTCTTGAAGTACCCCATGCAGAGACTGGCGAAAAACACTTTCGTTTGAGAGGGGTTGCCATGCTTCCAAAAAACTACTAGTTTGCTGAAATCTCAGCAAACATTTTTTCACCAAATCTTGATGATACTTGGTGATAATGATCAGTTCATTAATCCCACTTGGCTGCCCAACTTTCACTCTTCTAGGTTCAAGCGATCGTTTCCAGAAACAGTTTGAATTTTTAGGTTTCACTCTGTTTTCTGCTATATAGATAGATGTGTTTGAAACTCTAAATCAAACACGGCTTGTGCTAGCTCCGTGAAACTTGACAAAATGAAGTAGTTCTAAGTTCTATCTCTATGGTTTGTTTCCTCTTGAAGTACCCCATGCAGAGACTGGCGAAGAACACTTTCGTTTGAAAGGGGTTGCCATGCTTCCAAAAAACTACTAGTTTGCTGAAATCTCACCAAACATTTTTTCACCAAATCTTGATGATACTTGGTGGTAATGATCAGTTCACTAATCCCACTTGGCTGCCCAACTTTCACTCTTCTAGGTTCAAGCGTTCGTTTCCAGTAACAGTTTGAATTTTTAGGTTTCACTCTGTTTTCTGCTATATAGATAGATGTGTTTGAAACTCTAAATCAAACACGGTTTGTGCTCGCTCCATGAAACTTGACAAAATGAAGTAGTTCTAAGTTCTATCTCTATGGTTTGTTTCCTCTTGAAGTACCCCATGCAGAGACTGGCGAAGAACACTTTCGTTTGAAAGGGGTTGCCATGCTTCCAAGAAACTACTAGTTTGCTGAAATCTCAGCAAACATTTTTTCACCAAATCTTGAAGATACTTGGTGGTAATGATCAGTTCACTAATCCCACTTGGCTGCCCAACTTTCACTCTTCTAGGTTCAAGCGTTCGTTTCCAGTAACAGTTTGAATTTTTAGGTTTCACTCTGTTTTCTGCTATATAGATAGATGTGTTTGAAACTCTAAATCAAACACGGTTTGTGCTAGCTCCGTGAAACTTGACAAAATGAAGTAGTTCTAAGTTCTATCTCTATGGTTTGTTTCCTCTTGAAGTACCCCATGCAGAGACTGGCGAAGAACACTTTCGTTTGAAAGGGGTTGCCATGCTTCCAAAAAACTACTAGTTTGCTGAAATCTCAGCAAACATTTTTTCACCAAATCTTGATGATACTTGGTGGTAATGATCAGATCACTAATCCCACTTGGCTGCCCAACTTTCACTCTTCTAGGTTCAAGCGTTCGTTTCCAGTAACAGTTTGAATTTTTAGGTTTCACTCTGTTTTCTGCTATATAGATAGATGTGTTTGAAACTCTAAATCAAACACGGTTTGTGCTAGCTCCGTGAAACTTGACAAAATGAAGTAGTTCTAAGTTCTATCTCTATGGTTTGTTTCCTCTTGAAGTACCCCAGGCAGAGACTGGCGAAGAACACTTTCGTTTGAAAGGGGTTGCCATGCTTCCAAAAAACTACTAGTTTGCTGTAATCTCACCAAACATTTTTTCACCAAATCTTGATGATACTTGGTGGTAATGATCAGTTCACTAATCCCACTTGGCTTCCCAACTTTCACTCTTCTAGGTTCAAGCGTTCGTTTCCAGTAACAGTTTGAATTTTTAGGTTTCACTCTGTTTTCTGCTATACAGATAGATGTGTTTGAAATTCTAAATCAAACACGGTTTGTGCTAGCTCCGTGAAACTTGACAAAATGAAGTAGTTCTAAGTTCTATCTCTATGGTTTGTTTCCTCTTGAAGTACCAAATGCAGAGACTGGCGAAGAACACTTTCGTTTGAAAGGGGTTGCCAAGCTTCCAAAAAACTACTCGTTTGCTGAAATCTCAGCAACCATTTTCTCACCAAATCTTGATGATACTTGGTGGTAATGATCAGTTCACTAAGCCCACTTGGCTGCCCAATTTTCACTCTTCTAGGTTCAAGCGTTCGTTTCCAGTAACACTTTGAATTTTTAGGTTTCACTCTGTTTTCTGCTATATAGATAGATGTGTTTGAAACTCTAAATCAAACACGGTTTGTGCTAGCTCCGTGAAACTTGACAAAATGAAGTAGTTCTAAGTTCTATCTCTATGGTTTGTTTCCTCTTGAAGTACCCCATGCAGAGACTGGCGAAGAACACTTTCGTTTGAAAGGGGTTGCCATGCTTCCAAAAAACTACTAGTTTGCTGAAATCTCACCAAACATTTTTTCACCAAATCTTGATGATACTTGGTGGTAATGATCAGTTCACTAATCCCACTTGGCTGCCCAACTTTCACTCTTCTAGGTTCAAGCGTTCGTTTCCAGTAACAGTTTGAATTTTTAGGTTTCACTCTGTTTTCTGCTATATAGATAGATGTGTTTGAAACTCTAAATCAAACACGGTTTGTGCTCGCTCCGTGAAACTTGACAAAATGAAGTAGTTCCAAGTTCTATCTCTATGGTTTGTTTCCTCTTGAAGTACCCCATGCAGAGACTGGCGAAGAACACTTTCGTTTGAATGGGGTTGCCATGCTTCCAAAAAACTACTAGTTTGCTGAAATCTCACCAAACATTTTTTCACCAAATCTTGATGATACTTGGTGGTAATGATCAGTTCACTAATCCCACTTGGCTGCCCAACTTTCACTCTTCTAGGTTCAAGCGTTCGTTTCCAGTAACAGTTTGAATTTTTAGGTTTCACTCTGTTTTCTGCTCTAAGATAGATGTGTTTGAAACTCTAAATCAAACACGGTTTGTGCTAGCTCCGTGAAACTTGACAAAATGAAGTAGTTCTAAGTTCTATATCTATGGTTTGTTTCCTCTTGAAGTACCCCATGCAGAGACTGGCGAAGAACACTTTCGTTTGAAAGGGGTTGCCATGCTTCCAAAAAACTACTAGTTTGCTGAAATCTCACTAAACATTTTTTCACCAAATCTTGATGATACTTGGTGGTAATGATCAGTTCACTAATCCCACTTGGCTGCCCAACTTTCAATCTTCTAGGTTCAAGCGTTCGTTTCCAGTAACAGTTTGAATTTTTAGGTTTCACTCTGTTTTCTGATATATAGATAGATGTGTTTGAAACTCTAAGTCAAACACGGTTTGTGCTAGCTCCTTGAAACTTGACAAACTGAAGTAGTTCTAAGTTCTATCTCTATGGTTCTTTTCCACTTGAAGTACCCCATGCAGAGACTGGCGAAAAACACTTTCGTTTGAAAGGGGTTGCAATGCTTCCAAAAAACTACTAGTTTGCTGAAATCTCAGCAAACATTTTTTCACCAAATCTTGATGATACTTGGTGGTAATGATCAGTTCACTAATCCCACTTGGCTGCCCAACTTTCACTCTTCTAGGTTCAAGCGTTCGTTTCCAGTAACAGTTTGAATTTTTAGGTTTCACTCTGTTTTCTGCTATATAGATAGATGTGTTTGAAACTCTAAATCAAACACGGTTTGTGCTAGCTCCGTGAAACTTGACAAAATGAAGTAGTTCTAAGTTCTATCTCTATGGTTTGTTTCCTCTTGAAGTACCCCATGCAGAGACTGGCGAAGAACACTTTCGTTTGAAAGGGGTTGCCAAGCTTCCAAAAAACTACTCGTTTGCTGAAATCTCAGCAAACATTTTTTCACCAAATCTTGATGATACTTGGTGGTAATGATCAGTTCACTAAGCCCACTTGGCTGCCCAATTTTCACTCTTCTAGGTTCAAGCATTCGTTTCCAGTAACACTTTGAATTTTTAGGTTTCACTCTGTTTTCTGCTATATAGATAGATGTGTTTGAAACTCTAAATCAAACACGGTTTGTGCTAGCTCCGTGAAACTTGACAAAATGAAGTAGTTCTAAGTTCTATCTCTATGGTTTGTTTCCTCTTGAAGTACCCCATGCAGAGACTGGCGAAGAACACTTTCGTTTGAAAGGGGTTGCCATGCTTCCAAAAAACTACTAGTTTGCTGAAATCTCACCAAACATTTTTTCACCAAATCTTGATGATACTTGGTGGTAATGATCAGTTCACTAATCCCACTTGGCTGCCCAACTTTCACTCTTCTAGGTTCAAGCGTTCGTTTCCAGTAACAGTTTGAATTTTTAGGTTTCACTCTGTTTTCTGCTATATAGATAGATGTGTTTGAAACTCTAAATCAAACACGGTTTGTGCTCGCTCCGTGAAACTTGACAAAATGAAGTAGTTCTAAGTTCTATCTCTATGGTTTGTTTCCTCTTGAAGTACCCCATGCAGAGACTGGCGAAGAACACTTTCGTTTGAATGGGGTTGCCATGCTTCCAAAAAACTACTAGTTTGCTGAAATCTCAGCAACCATTTTTTCACCAAATCTTGATGATACTTGGTGGTAATGATCAGTTCACTAAGCCCACTTGGCTGCCCAATTTTCACTCTTCTAGGTTCAAGCGTTCGTTTCCAGTAACACTTTGAATTTTTAGGTTTCACTTTGTTTTCTGCTATATAGATAGATGTGTTTGAAACTCTAAATCAAACACGGTTTGTGCTAGCTTCTTGAAACTTGACAAAATGAAGTAGTTCTAAGTTCTATCTCTATGGTTTGATTCCTCTTGAAGTACCCCATGCAGAAACTGGCGAAAAACACTTTCGTTTGAGAGGGGTTGCCATGCTTCCAAAAAACTACTAGTTTGCTGAAATCTCAGCAAACATTTTTTCACCAAATCTTGATGATACTTGGTGGTAATGATCAGTTCACTAATCCCACTTGGCTGCAAAACTTTCACTCTTCTAGGTTCAAGCGTTCGTTTCCAGTAACAGTTTGAATTTTTAGGTTTCACTCTGTTTTCTGCTATATAGATAGATGTGTTTGAAACTCTAAATCAAACACGGTTTGTGCTAGCTCCGTGAAACTTGACAAAATGAAGTAGTTCTAAGTTCTATCTCTATGGTTTGTTTCCTCTTGAAGTACCCCATGCAGAGACTGGCGAAGAACACTTTCGTTTGAAAGGGGTTGCCATGCTTCCAAAAAACTACTAGTTTGCTGAAATCTCAGCAAACATTTTTTCACGAAATCTTGATGATACTTGGTGGTAATGATCAGTTCACTAATCCCACTTGGCTGCCAAACTTTCAATCTTCTAGGTTCAAGCGTTCGTTTCCAGTAACACTTTGAATTTTTAGGTTTCACTCTGTTTTCTGCTATATAGATAGATGTGTTTGAAACTCTAAATCAAACACGGTTTGTGCTAGCTCCGTGAAACTTGACAAAATGAAGTAGTTCTAAGTTCTATCTCTATGGTTTGTTTCCTCTTGAAGTACCCCATGCAGAGACTGGCGAAGAACACTTTCGTTTGAAAGGGTTTGCCAAGCTTCCAAAAAACTACTCGTTTGCTGAAATCTCAGCAAACATTTTTTCACCAAATCTTGATGATACTTGGTGGTAATGATCAGTTCACTAAGCCCACTTGGCTGCCCAATTTTCACTCTTCTAGGTTCAAGCGTTCGTTTCCAGTAACACTTTGAATTTTTAGGTTTCACTCTGTTTTCTGCTATATAGATAGATGTATTTGAAACTCTAAATCAAACACGGTTTGTGCTAGCTCCTTGAAACTTGACAAAATGAAGTAGTTCTAAGTTCTATCTCTATGGTTTGTTTCCTCTTGAAGTACCCCATGCAGAGACTGGCGAAAAACTATTTCGTTTGAAAGGGTTGCCATGCTTCCAAAAAACTACTAGTTTGCTGAAATCTCAGCAAACATTTTTTCACCAAATCTTGATGATACTTGGTGGTAATGATCAGTTCACTAATCGCACTTGGCTGCCCAACTTTCAATCTTCTAGGTTCAAGCGTTCGTTTCCAGTAACAGTGTGAATTTTTAGGTTTTACTCTGTTTTCTGCTATATAGATAGATGTGTTTGAAACTCTAAATCAAACACGGTTTGTGCTAGCTCCGTGAAACTTGACAAAATGAAGTAGTTCTAAGTTCTATCTCTATGGTTTGTTTCCTCTTGAAGTACCAAATGCAGAGACTGACGAAGAACACTTTCGTTTGAAAGGGGTTGCCAAGCTTCCAAAAAACTACTAGTTTGCTGAAATCTCAGCAACCATTTTTTCACCAAATCTTGATGATACTTGGTGGTAATGATCAGTTCACTAAGCCCACTTGGCTGCCCAACTTTCAATCTTCTAGGTTCAAGCGTTCGTTTCCAGTAACAGTTTGAATTTTTAGGTTTCACTCTGTTTTCTGCTATATAGATAGATGTGTTTGAAACTCTAAATCAAACACGGTTTGTGCTAGCTCCTTGAAACTTCACAAAATGAAGTAGTTCTAAGTTCTATCTCTATGGTTTGTTTCCTCTTGAAGTACCCCATGCAGAGACTGGCGAAAAACACTTTCGTTTGAAAGGGGTTGCCATGCTTCCAAAAAACTACTAGTTTGCTGAAATCTCAGCAAACATTTTTTCACCAAATCTTGATGATACTTGGTGGTAATGATCAGTTCACTAATCCCACTTGGCTGCCCAACTTTCACTCTTCTAGGTTCAAGCGTTCGTTTCCAGTAACAGTTTGAATTTTTAGGTTTCACTCTGTTTTCTGCTATATAGATAGATGTGTTTGAAACTCTAAATCAAACACGGTTTGTGCTAGCTCCGTGAAACTTGACAAAATGAAGTAGTTCTAAGTTCTATCTCTATGGTTTGCTTCCTTTTGAAGTACCAAATGCAGAGACTGGCGAAGAACACTTTCTTTTGAAAGGGGTTGCCAAGCTTCCAAAAAACTACTCGTTGGCTGAAATCTCAGCAACCATTTTTTCACCAAATCTTGATGATACTTGGTGGTAATGATCAGTTCACTAAGCCCACTTGGCTGCCCAATTTTCACTCTTCTAGGTTCAAGCGTTCGTTTCCAGTAACACTTTGAATTTTTAGGTTTCACTCTGTTTTCTGCTATATAGATAGATGTGTTTGAAACTCTAAATCAAACACGGTTTGTGCTAGCTCCTAGAAACTTGACAAAATGAAGTAGTTCTAAGTTCTACCTCTATGGTTTGTTTCCTCTTGAAGTACCCCATGCAGAAACTGGCGAAAAACACTTTCGTTTGAGAGGGGTTGCCATGCTTCCAAAAAACTACTAGTTTGCTGAAATCTCAGCAAACATTTTTTCACCAAATCTTGATGATACTTGGTGGGAATGATCAGTTCACTAATCCCACTTGGCTGCCCAACTTTCACTCTTCTAGGTTCAAGCGTTCGTTTCCAGTAACAGTTTGAATTTTTAGGTTTCACTCTGTTTTCTGCTATATAGATAGATATGTTTGAAACTCTAAATCAAACACGGTTTTTGCTAGCTCCGTGAAACTTGACAAAATGAAGTAGTTCTAAGTTCTATCTCTATGGTTTGTTTCCTCTTGAAGTACCAAATGCAGAGACTGGCGAAGAACACTTTCGTTTGAAAGGGGTTGCCAAGCTTCCAAAAAACTACTAGTTTGCTGAAATCTCAGCAAACATTTTTTTACCAAATCTTGATGATACTTGGTGGTAATGATCAGTTCACTAAGCCCACTTGGCTGCCCAACTTTCAATCTTCTAGGTTCAAGCGTTCGTTTCCAGTAACAGTTTGAATTTTTAGGTTTCACTCTGTTTTCTTCTATATAGATAGATGTGTTTGAAACTCTAAATCAAACACGGTTTGTGCTAGCTCCTTGAAACTTGACAAAATGAAGTAGTTCTAAGTTCTATCTCTATGGTTTGTTTCCTCTTGAAGTACCCCATGCAGAGACTGGCGAAAAACACTTTCGTTTGAAAGGGGTTGCCATGCTTCCAAAAAACTACTAGTTTGCTGAAATCTCAGCAAACATTTTTTCACCAAATCTTGATGATACTTGGTGGTAATGATCAGTTCACTAATCCCACTTGGCTGCCCAACTTTCACTCTTCTAGGTTCAAGCGTTCGTTTCCAGTAACAGTTTGAATTTTTAGGTTTCACTCTGTTTTCTGCTATATAGATAGATGTGTTTGAAACTCTAAATCAAACACGGTTTGTGCTAGCTCCGTGAAACTTGACAAAATGAAGTAGTTCTAAGTTCTATCTCTATGGTTTGTTTCCTCTTGAAGTACCAAATGCAGAGACTGGCGAAGAACACTTTCGTTTGAAAGGGGTTGCCAAGCTTCCAAAAAACTACTCGTTTGTTGAAATCTCAGCAACCATTTTTTCACCAAATCTTGATGATACTTGGTGGTAATGATCAGTTCACTAAGCCCACTTGGCTGCCCAATTTTCACTCTTCTAGGTTCAAGCGTTCGTTTCCTGTAACACTTTGAATTTTTAGGTTTCACTCTGTTTTCTGCTATATAGATAGATGTGTTTGAAACTCTAAATCAAACACGGTTTGTGCTAGCTCCTTGAAACTTGACAAAATGAAGTAGTTCTAAGTTCTATCTCTATGGTTTGTTTCCTCTTGAAGTACCCCATGCAGAAACTGGCGAAAAACACTTTCGTTTGAGAGGGGTTGACATGCTTCCAAAAAACTACTAGTTTGCTGAAATCTCAGCAAACATTTTTTCACCAAATCTTGATGATACTTGGTGGTAATGATCAGTTCACTAATCCCACTTGGCTGCCCAACTTTCACTCTTCTAGGTTCAAGCGTTCGTTTCCAGTAACACTTTGAATTTTTAGGTTTCACTCTGTTTTCTGCTATATAGATAGATGTGTTTGAAACTCTAAATCAAACACGGTTTGTGCTAGCTCCTTGAAACTTGACAAAATGAAGTAGTTCTAAGTTCTATCTCTATGGTTTGTTTCCTCTTGAAGTACCCCATGCAGAGACTGGCGAAAAACACTTTCGTTTGAAAGGGGTTGCCATGCTTCCAAAAAACTACTAGTTTGCTGAAATCTCAGCAAACATTTTTTCACCAAATCTTGATGATACTTGGTGGTAATGATCAGTTCACTAATCCCACTTGGCTTCCCAACTTTCACTCTTCTAGGTTCAAGCGTTCGTTTCCAGTAACAGTTTGAATTTTTAGGTTTCACTCTGTTTTCTGCTATACAGATAGATGTGTTTGAAACTCTAAATCAAACACGGTTTGTGCTAGCTCCGTGAAACTTGACAAAATGAAGTAGTTCTAAGTTCTATCTCTATGGTTTGTTTCCTCTTGAAGTACCAAATGCAGAGACTGGCGAAGAACACTTTCGTTTGAAAGGGGTTGCCAAGCTTCCAAAAAACTACTCGTTTGCTGAAATCTCAGCAACCATTTTTTCACCAAATCTTGATGATACTTGGTGGTAATGATCAGTTCACTAAGCCCACTTGGCTGCCCAATTTTCACTCTTCTAGGTTCAAGCGTTCGTTTCCAGTAACACTTTGAATTTTTAGGTTTCACTCTGTTTTCTGCTATATAGATAGATGTGTTTGAAACACTAAATCAAACACGGTTTGTGCTAGCTCCTTGAAACTTGACAAAATGAAGTAGTTCTAAGTTCTATCTCTATGGTTTGTTTCCTCTTGAAGTACCCCATGCAGAAACTGGCGAAAAACACTTTCGTTTGAGAGGGGTTGCCATGCTTCCAAAAAACTACTAGTTTGCTGAAATCTCAGCAAACATTTTTTCACGAAATCTTGATGATACTTGGTGATAATGATCAGTTCACTAATCCCACTTGGCTGCCCAACTTTCACTCTTCTAGGTTCAAGCGATCGTTTCCAGTAACAGTTTGAATTTTTAGGTTTCACTCTGTTTTCTGCTACATAGATAGATGTGTTTGAAACTCTAAATCAAACACGGTTTGTGCTAGCTCCTTGAAACTTGACAAAATGAAGTAGTTCTAAGTTCTATCTCTATGGTTTGTTTCCTCTTGAAGTACCCCATGCAGAGACTGGCGAAAAACACTTTCGTTTGAAAGGGGTTGCCATGCTTCCAAAAAACTACTAGTTTGCTGAAATCTCAGCAAACATTTTTTCACCAAATCTTGATGATACTTGGTGGTAATGATCAGTTCACTAATCCCACTTGGCTGCCCAACTTTCACTCTTCTAGGTTCAAGCGTTCGTTTCCAGTAACAGTTTGAATTTTTAGGTTTCACTCTGTTTTCTGCTATATAGATAGATGTGTTTGAAACTCTAAATCAAACACGGTTTGTGCTAGCTCCGTGAAACTTGACAAAATGAAGTAGTTCTAAGTTCTATCTCTATGGTTTTTTTCCTCTTGAAGTACCAAATGCAGAGACTGGCGAAGAACACTTTCGTTTGAAAGGGGTTGCCAAGCTTCCAAAAAACTACTCGTTTGTTGAAATCTCAGCAACCATTTTTTCACCAAATCTTGATGATACTTGGTGGTAATGATCAGTTCACTAAGCCCACTTGGCTGCCCAATTTTCACTCTTCTAGGTTCAAGCGTTCGTTTCCAGTAACACTTTGAATTTTTAGGTTTCACTCTGTTTTCTGCTATATAGATAGATGTGTTTGAAACTCTAAATCAAACACGGTTTGTGCTAGCTCCTTGAAACTTGACAAAATGAAGTAGTTCTAAGTTCTATCTCTATGGTTTGTTTCCTCTTGAAGTACCCCATGCAGAAACTGGCGAAAAACACTTTCGTTTGAGAGGGGTTGCCATGCTTCCAAAAAACTACTAGTTTGCTGAAATCTCAGCAAACATTTTTTCACCAAATCTTGATGATACTTGGTGGTAATGATCAGTTCACTAATCCCACTTGGCTGCCCAACTTTCACTCTTCTAGGTTCAAGCGTTCGTTTCCAGTAACAGTTTGAATTTTTAGGTTTCACTCTGTTTTCTGCTATATAGATAGATGTGTTTGAAACTCTAAATCAAACACGGTTTGTGCTAGCTCCTTGAAACTTGACAAAATGAAGTAGTTCTAAGTTCTATCTCTATGGTTTGTTTCCTCTTGAAGTACCAAATGCAGAGACTGGCGAAGAACACTTTAGTTTGAAAGGGGTTGCCAAGCTTCCAAAAAACTACTAGTTTGCTGAAATCTCAGCAACCATTTTTTCACCAAATCTTGATGATACTTGGTGGTAATGATCAGTTCACTAAGCCCACTTGGCTGCAAAACTTTCAATCTTCTAGGTTCAAGCCTTCGTTTCCAGTAACACTTTGAATTTTTAGGTTTCACTCTGTTTTCTGCTATATAGATAGATGTGTTTGAAACTCTAAATCAAACACGGTTTGTGCTAGCTCCTTGAAACTTGACAAAATGAAGTAGTTCTAAGTTCTATCTCTATGGTTTGTTTCCTCTTGAAGTACCCCATGCAGAGACTGGCGAAAAACACTTTCGTTTGAAAGGGGTTGCCATGCTTCCAAAAAACTACTAGTTTGCTGAAATCTCAGCAAACATTTTTTCACCAAATCTTGATGATACTTGGTGGTAATGATCAGTTCACTAATCCCACTTGGCTTCCCAACTTTCACTCTTCTAGGTTCAAGCGTTCGTTTCCAGAAACAGTTTGAATTTTTAGGTTTCACTCTGTTTTCTGCTATACAGATAGATGTGTTTGAAACTCTAAATCAAACACGGTTTGTGCTAGCTCCGTGAAACTTGACAAAATGAAGTAGTTCTAAGTTCCATCTCTATGGTTTGCTTCCTTTTGAAGTACCAAATGCAGAGACTGGCGAAGAACACTTTCTTTTGAAAGGGGTTGCCAAGCTTCCAAAAAACTACTCGTTTGCTGAAATCTCAGCAACCATTTTTTCACCAAATCTTGATGATACTTGGTGGTAATGATCAGTTCACTAAGCCCACTTGGCTGCCCAATTTTCACTCTTCTAGGTTCAAGCGTTTGTTTCCAGTAACAGTTTGAATTTTTAGGTTTCACTCTGTTTTCTGCTATATAGATAGATGTGTTTGAAACTCTAAATCAAACACGGTTTGTGCTAGCTCCTTGAAACTTGACAAAATGAAGTAGTTCTAAGTTCTATCTCTATGGTTTGTTTCCTCTTGAAGTACCCCATGCAGAAACTGGCGAAAAACACTTTCGTTTGAGAGGGGTTGCCATGCTTCCAAAAAACTACTAGTTTGCTGAAATCTCAGCAAACATTTTTTCACCAAATCTTGATGATACTTGGTGGTAATGATCAGTTCACTAATCCCACTTGGCTGCCCAACTTTCACTCTTCTAGGTTCAAGCGTTCACTTCCAGTAACAGTTTGAATTTTTAGGTTTCACTCTGTTTTCTGCTATATAGATAGATGTGTTTGAAACTCTAAATCAAACACGGTTTTTGCTAGCTCCGTGAAACTTGACAAAATGAAGTAGTTCTAAGTTCTATCTCTATGGTTTGTTTCCTCTTGAAGTACCAAATGCAGAGACTGGCGAAGAACACTTTCGTTTGAAAGGGGTTGCCAAGCTTCCAAAAAACTACTAGTTTGCTGAAATCTCAGCAACCATTTTTTTACCAAATCTTGATGATACTTGGTGGTAATGATCAGTTCACTAAGCCCACTTGGCTGCCCAACTTTCAATCTTCTAGGTTCAAGCGTTCGTTTCCAGTAACAGTTTGAATTTTTAGGTTTCACTCTGTTTTCTGCTATATAGATAGATGTGTTTGAAACTCTAAATCAAACACGGTTTGTGCTAGCTCCTTGAAACTTGACAAAATGAAGTAGTTCTAAGTTCTATCTCTATGGTTTGTTTCCTCTTGAAGTACCCCATGCAGAGACTGGCGAAAAACATTTTCGTTTGAAAGGGGTTGCCATGCTTCCAAAAAACTACTAGTTTGCTGAAATCTCAGCAAACATTTTTTCACCAAATCTTGATGATACTTGGTGGTAATGATCAGTTCACTAATCCCACTTGGCTGCCCAACTTTCACTCTTCTAGGTTCAAGCGTTCGTTTCCAGTAACAGTTTGAATTTTTAGGTTTCACTCTGTTTTCTGCTATATAGATAGATGTGTTTGAAACTCTAAATCAAACACGGTTTGTGCTAGCTCCGTGAAACTTGACAAAATGAAGTAGTTCTAAGTTCTATCTCTATGGTTTGTTTCCTCTTGAAGTACCCCATGCAGAGACTGGCGAAGAACACTTTCGTTTGAAAGGGGGTTGCCAAGCTTCCAAAAAACTACTCGTTTGCTGAAATCTCAGCAAACATTTTTTCACCAAATCTTGATGATACTTGGTGGTAATGATCAGTTCACTAAGCCCACTTGGCTGCCCAATTTTCACTCTTCTAGGTTCAAGCGTTCGTTTCCAGTAACACTTTGAATTTTTAGGTTTCACTCTGTTTTCTGCTATATAGATAGATGTGTTTGAAACTCTAAATCAAACACGGTTTGTGCTAGCTCCTTGAAACTTGACAAAATGAAGTAGTTCTAAGTTCTATCTCTATGGTTTGTTTCCTCTTGAAGTACCTCATGCAGAGACTGGCGAAAAACACTTTCGTTTGAAAGGGGTTGCCATGCTTCCAAAAAACTACTAGATTGCTGAAATCTCAGCAAACATTTTTTCACCAAATCTTGATGATACTTGGTGGTAATGATCAGTTCACTAATCCCACTTGGCTTCCCAACTTTCACTCTTCTAGGTTCAAGCGTTCGTTTCCAGTAACAGTTTGAATTTTTAGGTTTCACTCTGTTTTCTGCTATACAGATAGATGTGTTTGAAACTCTAAATCAAACACGGTTTGTGCTAGCTCTGTGAAACTTGACAAAATGAAGTAGTTCTAAGTTCTATCTCTATGGTTTGTTTCCTCTTGAAGTACCAAATGCAGAGACTGGCAAAGAACACTTTCGTTTGAAAGGGGTTGCCAAGCTTCCAAAAAACTACTCGTTTGCTGAAATCTCAGCAACCATTTTTTCACCAAATCTTGATGATACTTTGTGGTAATGATCAGTTCACTAAGCCCACTTGGCTGCCCAATTTTCACTCTTCTAGGTTCAAGCGTTCGTTTCCAGTAACACTTTGAATTTTTAGGTTTCACTCTGTTTTCTGCTATATAGATAGATGTGTTTGAAACTCTAAATCAAACACGGTTTGTGCTAGCTCCTTGAAACTTGACAAAATGAAGTAGTTCTAAGTTCTATCTCTATGGTTTGTTTCCTCTTGAAGTACCCCATGCAGAAACTGGCGAAAAACACTTTCGTTTGAGAGGGGTTGCCATGCTTCCAAAAAACTACTATTTGCTGAAATCTCAGCAAACATTTTTTCACGAAATCTTGATGATACTTGGTGATAATGATCAGTTCACTAATCCCACTTGGCTGCCCAACTTTCACTCTTCTAGGTTCAAGCGATCGTTTCCAGTAACAGTTTGAATTTTTAGGTTTCACTCTGTTTTCTGCTATATAGATAGATGTGTTTGAAACTCTAAATCAAACACGGTTTGTGCTAGCTCCGTGAAACTTGACAAAATGAAGTAGTTCTAAGTTCTATCTCTATGGTTTGTTTCCTCTTGAAGTACCCCATGCAGAGACTGGCGAAGAACACTTTCGTTTGAAAGGGGTTGCCATGCTTCCAAAAAACTACTAGTTTGCTGAAATCTCACCAAACATTTTTTCACCAAATCTTGATGATACTTGGTGGTAATGATCAGTTCACTAATCCCACTTGGCTGCCCAACTTTCACTCTTCTAGGTTCAAGCGTTCGTTTCCAGTAACAGTTTGAATTTTTAGGTTTCACTCTGTTTTCTGCTATATAGATAGATGTGTTTGAAACTCTAAATCAAACACGGTTTGTGCTAGCTCCTTGAAACTTGACAAAATGAAGTAGTTCTAAGTTCTATCTCTATGGTTTGTTTCCTCTTGAAGTACCCCATGCAGAGACTGGCGAAGAACACTTTCGTTTGAAAGGGGTTGCCAAGCTTCCAAAAAACTACTAGTTTGCTGAAATCTCAGCAAACATTTTTTCACCAAATCTTGATGATACTTGGTGGTAATGATCAGTTCACTAAGCCCACTTGGCTGCCCAATTTTCACTCTTCTAGGTTCAAGCGTTCGTTTCCAGTAACACTTTGAATTTTTAGGTTTCACTCTGTTTTCTGCTATATAGATAGATGTGTTGAAACTCTAAATCAAACACGGTTTGTGCTAGCTCCTTGAAACTTGACCAAATGAAGTAGTTCTAAGTTCTATCTCTATGGTTTGTTTCCTCTTGAAGTACCCCATGCAGAGACTGGCGAATAACACTTTCGTTTGAAAGGGGTTGCCAAGCTTCCAAAAAACTACTCGTTTGCTGAAATCTCAGCAAACATTTTTTCACCAAATCTTGATGATACTTGGTGGTAATGAACAGTTCACTAATCCCACTTGGCTGCCCAACTTTCACTCTTCTAGGTTCAAGCGTTCGTTTCCAGTAACAGTTTGAATTTTTAGGTTTCACTCTGTTTTCTGCTATATAGATAGATGTGTTTGAAACTCTAAATCAAACACGGTTTGTGCTAGCTCCGTGAAACTTGACAAAATGAAGTAGTTCTAAGTTCTATCTCTTTGGTTTGTTTCCTCTTGAAGTACCCCATGCAGAGACTGGCGAAGAACACTTTCGTTTGAAAGGGGTTGCCATGCTTCCAAAAAACTACTAGTTTGCTGAAATCTCACCAAACATTTTTTCACCAAATCTTGATGATACTTGGTGGTAATGATCAGTTCACTAATCCCACTTGGCTGCCCAACTTTCAATCTTCTAGGTTCAAGCGTTCGTTTCCAGTAACACTTTGAATTTTTAGGTTTCACTCTGTTTTCTGCTATATAGATAGATGTGTTTGAAACTCTAAATCAAACACGGTTTGTGCTAGCTCCTTGAAACTTGACAAAATGAAGTAGTTCTAAGTTCTATCTCTATGGTTTGTTTCCTCTTGAAGTACCCCATG
>NW_027511895.1:0-19952 GCF_048772815.1 Callospermophilus lateralis
ATTGGATGAAAAAATATATGTTGAGATTTCAGGAGACTCTAGTGTTTGGAAGTTTGGAAAACCCTTTCCATATAAGTGTTATTCGCAGTTTCTGCATTAGGCTACATCAAGAGGAAACAAAACTTAGAACGTAGAACTACTGTATTGTGTCAAGTTTCAAGAAGCTAGCACAAACTGTGTTTGATTTAGAGTTCCAACTGCATCTGTCAATATAGGAGAAAACAAAGTGAAACCTAAAAATTCAAACTGTTACTGCAAACGAATGCTTCAACCTAGGAGAACGAAACTTGGGCATCCAAGTTTGATTGGTGTACTGCTCATTACATGAAAGTATCATGAAGGTCGGAAGAAAAAATATATGTTGTGATTTCAGGAGACGGTAGTTTTTTGGCAGCCTAACTACGCCTTTCATTGAATGAGTTATTCTCCAGTCTCTGCTTAAGGCTACATCAAGAGGAAACAAACCTTAGAGATAGAACGTAGAACTACTGTATTGTGTCAAGTTTCAACAAGCTAGCACAAACCGTGTTGATTTAGAGTTCGAACTGCATCTGTCAATATAGGAGAAAACAGAGTAAAACCTAAAAATTCAAAGTGTTCCTGGAAACGATTGCTTCAATCTAGAACTAAACTTGGGCATCCAAGTGGGATTGGTGTACTGATCATTACGTGAATGTGTCATGAAGATTGGATGAAAAAATATATGTTGAGATTTCAGGAGACTCTAGTGTTTGGAAGTTTGGCAACCCCTTTCCATATAAGTGTTATTCGCAGTCCCTGCATTAGGCTACATCAAGAGGAAACAAAACTTTGAGATAGAACGTAGAACTACTGTATTGTGTCAAGTTTCAAGAAGCTAGCACAAACTGTGTTTGATTTAGAGTTCGAACTGCATCTGTCAATATAGGAGAAAACAGAGTGAAACCTAAAAATTTAAACTGTTACTGCAAACGAATGCGTCAACCTAGGAGAACGAAACTTGGGCATCCAAGTTTGATTGGTGTACTGCTCATGACTTGAAAGTATCATGAAGGTCGGAGGAAAAATATATGTTGAGATTACAGGAGACTGTAGTTTTTTGCCAACCTAACAACGCCTTTCATTGAATGAGTTATTCACCAGTCTTTGCTTAAGACTACATCAAGAGGAAACAAACCTTAGAGATAGAACGTAGAACTACTGTATTTTGTCAAGTTTCAAAAAGCTAGCACAAACCATGTTGATTTAGATTCGAACTGCATCTGTCAATATAGGAGAAAACAGAGTGAAACCTAAAAATTCAAACTGATACTGCAAACGAATGCTTCAACCTAGAAGAACGAAACTAGGGCATCCAAGTTTGATTGGTGTACTGCTCATTACTTTAAAGTATCATGAAGGTCGGATGAAAAAATATATGTTTAGATTACAGGAGACTGTAGTTTTTTGGCAACCTAACAACGCATTTCATTGAATGAATTATTCGCCAGTTTTGCTTAAGGCTACATCAAGACGAAACAAACCTTAGAGAAAGTACGTAAAACTACTGTATTGTGTCAAGTTTCAGGAAGCTACCACAAACCGTGTTGATTTAGAGTTCGAACTGCATCTGTCAATATAGGAGAAAACAGAGTGAAACCTAAAAATTCAAACTGTTCCTGGAAACGAATGCTTCAATCTAGGAGAACTAAACTTGGGCATCCAAGTGGGATTGGTGTACTGATCATTACGTGAATGTATCATGAAGATTGGATGAAAAATATATGTTGAGATTTCAGGAGACTCTAGTGTTTGGTAGTTTGGCAAACCCTTTCCATATAAGTGTTATTCGCAGTCCCTGCATTAGGCTACATCAAGAGGAAACAAAACTTAGAACGTAGAACTACTGTATTGTGTCAAGTTTCAAGAAGCTAGCACAAACTGTGTTTGATTTAGAGTTCGAACTGCATCTGTCAATATAGGAGAAAACAAAGTGAAACCTAAAAATTCAAACTGTTACTGCAAACGAATGCTTCAACTAGGAGAATGAAACTTAGGCATCCAAGTTTGATTGGTGTACTGCTCATTACATGAAAGTATCATGAAGGTCGGAAGAAAAAATGTATGTTGTGATTTCAGGAGATGGTAGTTTTTTGGCAGCCTAACTACGCCTTTCATTGAATGAGTTATTCTCCAGTCTCTGCTTAAGGCTACATCAAGAGGAAACAAACCTTAGAGATAGAACGTAGAACTACAGTATTTTGTCAAGTTTCAACAAGCTAGCACAAACCGTGTTGATTTAGAGTTCGAACTGCATCTGTCAATATAGGAGAAAACAGAGTGAAACCTAAAAATTCAAAGTGTTCCTGGAAACGATTGCTTCAATCTAGAACTAAACTTGGGCATCCAAGTGGGATTGGTGTACTGATCATTACGTGAATGTATCATGAAGATTGGATGAAAAAATATATGTTGAGATTTCAGGAGACTCTAGTGTTTGGAAGTTTGGCAACCCCTTTCCATATAAGTGTTATTCGCAGTCCCTGCATTAGGCTACATCAAGAGGAAACAAAACTTAGAGATAGAACGTAGAACTACTGTATTTTGTCAAGTTTCAAGAAGCTAGCACAAACCGTGTTGATTTAGAGTTCGAACTGCATCTGTCAATATAGAAGAAAACAGAGTGAAACCTAAAAATTCAAACTGTTACTGCAAACGAATGCTTCAACCTAGAAGAACGAAACTAGGGCATCCAAGTTTGATTGGTGTACTGCTCATTACTTTAAAGTATCATGAAGGTCGGATGAAAAAATATATGTTGAGATTACAGGAGACTGTAGTTTTTTGGCAACCTAACAACGCATTTCATTGAATGAGTTATTCGCCAGTCTTTGCTTAAGGCTACATCAAGACGAAACAAACCTTAGAGAAAGAACGTAGAACTACTGTATTGTGTCAAGTTTCAAGAAGCTACCACAAACCGTGTTGATTTAGAGTTCGAACTGCATCTGTCAATATAGGAGAAAACAGAGTGCAACCTACAAATTCAAACTGTTCCTGGAAACGAATGCTTCAATCTAGGAGAACTAAACTTGGGCATCCAAGTGGGATTGGTGTACTGATCATTACGTGAATGTATCATGAAGATTGGATGAAAAAATATATGTTGAGATTTCAGGAGACTCTAGTGTTTTGAAGTTTGGCAAACCCTTTCCCTATAAGTGTTATTCGCAGTCCCTGCATTAGGCTACATCAAGAGGAAACAAAACTTAGAACGTAGAACTACTGTATTGTGTCAAGTTTCAAGAAGCTAGCACAAACTGTGTTTGGTTTAGAGTTCGAACTGCATCTGTCAATATAGGAGAAAACAAAGTGAAACCTAAAAATTCAAACTGTTACTGCAAACGAATGCTTCAACCTAGGAGAACGAAACTTGGGCATCCAAGTTTGATTGGTGTACTGCTCATTACATGAGAGTATCATGAAGGTCGGAAGAAAAAATATATGTTGTGATTTCAGGAGACGGTAGTTTTTTGGCAGCCTACCTACGCCTTTCATTGAATGAGTTATTCTCCAGTCTCTGCTTAAGGCTACATCAATAGGAAACAAACCTTTGAGATAGAACGTAGAACTACTGTATTGTGTCAAGTTTCAACAAGCTAGCACAAACCGTGTTGATTTAGAGTTCGAACTGCATCTGTCAATATAGGAGAAAACAGAGTGAAACCTAAAAATTCAAAGTGTTCCTGGAAACGATTGCTTCAATCTAGAACTAAACTTGGGCATCCAAGTGGGATTGGTGTACTGATCATTACGTGAATGTATCATGAAGATTGGATGAAAAAATATATGTTGAGATTTCAGGAGACTCTAGTGTTTGGAAGTTTGGCAACCCCTTTCCATATAAGTGTTATTCGCAGTCCCTGCATTAGGCTACATCAAGAGGAAACAAAACTTAGAGATAGAACGTAGAACTACTGTATTGTGTCAAGTTTCAAGAAGCTAGCACAAACTGTGTTTGATTTAGAGTTCGAACTGCATCTGTCAATATAGGAGAAAACAGAGTGAAACCTAAAAATTTAAACTGTTACTGCAAATGAATGCGTCAACCTAGGAGAACGAAACTTGGGCATCCAAGTTTGATTGGTGTACTGCTCATTACTTGAAAGTAGCATGAAGGTCGGAAGAAAAAATATATGTTGAGATTACAGGAGACTGTAGTTTTTTGCCAACCAAACAACGCCTTTCATTGAATGAGTTATTCACCAGTCTTTGCTTAAGACTACATCAAGAGGAAACAAACCTTAGAGATAGAACGTAGAACTACGGTATTTTGTCAAGTTTCAAGAAGCTAGCACAAACCGTGTTGATTAAGAGTTCGAACTGCATCTGTCAATATAGGAGAAAACAGAGTGAAACCTAAAAATTCAAACTGTTACTGCAAACGAATGCTTCAACCTAGAAGAACGAAACTAGGGCATCCAAGTTTGATTGGTGTACTGCTCATTACTTTAAAGTATCATGAAGGTCGGATGAAAAAATATATGTTGAGATTACAGGAGACTGTAGTTTTTTGGCAACCTAACAACGCATTTCATTGAATGAATTATTCTCCAGTCTCTGCTTAAGGCTCCATCAAGAGGAAACAAACCTTAGAGATAGAACGTAGAACTACTGTATTGTGTCAAGTTTCAAGAAGCTAGCAGAAACCGTGTTTGATTTAGAGTTCGAAATGCATCTGTCAATATAGGAGAAAACAGAGTGAAACCTAAAAAATCAAACTGTTACTGCAAACGAATGCTTCAACCTAGAAGAAGGAAACTAGGGCATCCAAATTTGATTGGTGTACTGCTCATTACTTGAAAGTATCATGAAGTTCGGAAGAAAAAATATATGTTGAGATTTCAGGAGACTGTAGTTTTTTGGCAGCCTAACAACGCCTTTCATTGAATGAGTTATTCTCCAGTCTCTGCTTAAGGCTACATCAAGAGGAAACAATCCTTAGAGATAGAACGTAGAACTACTGTATTGTGTCAAGTTTCAAGAAGCTAGCACAAACCGTGTTGATTTAGAGTTCATATTGCATCTGTCAATATACGAGAAAACAGAGTGAAACCTAAAAATTCAAACTGTTCCTGGAAACGAATGCTTCAATCTAGGAGAACTAAACTTGGGCATCCAAGTGGGATTGGTGTACTGATCATTAAGTGAATGTATCATGAAGATTGGATGAAAAAATATATGTTGAGATTTCAGGAGACTCTAGTGTTTGGAAATTTGGCAACCCCTTTCCATATAAGTGTTATTCGCAGTCCCTGCATTAGGCTACATCAAGAGGAAACAAAACTTAGAACGTAGAACTACTGTATTGTGTCAAGTTTCAGGAAGCTAGCACAAACTGTGTTTGATTTAGAGTTCGAACTGCATCTGTCAATATAGGAGAAAACAAATTGAAACCTAAAAATTCAAACTGTTACTGCAAACGAATGCTTCAACCTAGGAGAACGAAACTTGGGCATCCAAGTTTGATTGGTGTACTGCTCATTAAATGAAAGTATCATGAAGGTCGGAAGAAAAATTATATGTTGTGATTTCAGGAGACTGTAGTTTTTTGGCAGCCTAACTACGCCTTTCATTGAATGAGTTATTCTCCAGTCTCTGCTTAAGGCTACATCAAGAGGAAACAAACCTTAGAGATAGAACGTAGAACTACTGTATTGTGTCAAGTTTCAACAAGCTAGCACAAACCGTGTTGATTTAGAGTTCGAACTGCATCTGTCAATATAGGAGAAAACAGAGTGAAACCTAAAAATTCAAAGTGTTCCTGGAAACGATTGCTTCAATCTAGAACTAAACTTGGGCATCCAAGTAGGATTGGTGTACTGATCATTACGTGAATGTATCATGAAGATTGGATGAAAAAATATATGTTGAGAATTCAGGACACTCTAGTGTTTGGAAGTTTGGCAACCCCTTTCCATATAAGTGTTATTCGCAGTCCCTGCATTAGGCTACATCAAGAGGAAACAAAACTTAGAGATAGAACGTAGAACTACTGTATTGTGTCAAGTTTCAAGAAGCTAGCACACACTGTGTTTGATTTAGAGTTCGAACTGCATCTGTCAATATAGGAGAAAACAGAGTGAAACCTAAAAATTCAAACTGTTACTGGAAACGAATGCTTCAACCTAGGAGAACGAAACTTGGACATCCAAGTTTGATTGGTGTACTGCTCATTACTTGAAAGTATCATGAAGGTCAGAAGAAGAAATATATGTTGAGATTACAGGAGACTGTAGTTTTTTGCCAACCTAACAACGCATTTCATTGAATGAGTTATTCGCCAGTCTTTGCTTAAGTCTACATCAAGGCGAAACAAACCTTAGAGATAGAACGTAGAACTACTGTATTGTGTCCAGTTTCAAGAAGCTAGCACAAACCGTGTTGATTTAGAGTTCGAACTGCATCTGTCAATATAGGAGAAAACAGAGTGAAACCTAAAAATTCAAACTGTTCCTGGAAACGAAGGCTTCAATCTAGGAGAACTAAACTTGGGCATCCAAGTGGGATTGCTGTACTGATCATTACGTGAATGTATCATGAAGATTGGACGAAAAAAATATATGTTGAGATTTCAGGAGAGTCTAGTGTTTGGAAGTTTGGCAACCCCTTTCCATATAAGTGTCATTCGCAGTTCCAGCATTAGGCTACACCGAATGGAAACAAAACTTAGAGATAGAACGTAGAACTACTGTATTGTGTCAAGTTTCAAGAAGCTAGCACAAACTGTGTTTGATTTAGAGATCGAACTGCATCTGTCAATATAGGAGAAAACAGAGTGAAACCTAAAAATTAAAACTGTTACTGCAAACGAATGCTTCAACCTAGGAGAACGAAACTTGGGAATCCAAGTTTGATTGGTGTACTGCTCATTACTTGAAAGTATCCTGAAGTTCGGAAGAAAATATATATGTTTTGATTTCAGGAGACTGTAGTTTTTTGGCAGCCTAACAACGCCTTTCATTGAATGAGATATTCTCCAGTCTCTGCTTAAGGCTCCATCAAGAGGAAACAAACCTTAGAGATAGAACGTAGAACTACTGTATTGTGTCAAGTTTCAAGAAGCTAGCAGAAACCGTGTTTGATTTAGAGTTCGAACTGCATCTGTCAATATAGGAGAAAACAGAGTGAAACCTAAAAATTCAAACTGTTACTGCAAACGAATGCTTCAACCTAGGAGAACAAAACTTGGGCATCCAAGTTTGATTGGTGTACTGCTCATTACTTGAAAGTATCATGAAGGTCGGAAGAAGAAATATATGTTGGGATTACAGGAGACTGTAGTTTTTTGCCAACCTAACAACGCCTTTCATTGAATGATTTATTCACCAGTCTTTGCTTAAGACTACATCAAGAGGAAACAAACCTTAGAGATAGAACGTAGAACTACTGTATTGTGTCAAGTTTCAAGAAGCTAGCACAAACCGTGTTGATTTAGAGTTCGAAATGCATCTGTCAATATAGGAGAAAACAGAGTGAAACCTAAAAATTCAAACTGTTACTGCAAACGAATGCTTCAACCTAGAAGAACGAAACTAGGACATCCAAGTTTGATTGGTGTACTGCTCATTACTTGAAAGTATCATGAAGGTTGGAAGAAAAAATATATGTTGTGATTTCAGGAGACTCTAGTTTTTTGGCAGCCTAACAACGCCTTTCATTGAATGAGTTATTCTCCACTCTCTGCTTAAGGCTACATCAAGATTAAACAAACCTTAGAGATAGAACGTAGAACTACTGTATTGTGTCAAGTTTCAAGAAGCTAGATCAAACCGTGTTGATTTAGAGTTCGTACTGCATCTGTCAATATAGGAGAAAACAGAGTGAAACCTAAAAATTCAAACTGTTCCTGGAAACGAATGCTTCAATATAGGAGAACTAAACTTGGGCATCCAAGTGGGATTGGTGTACTGATCATTACGTGAATGTATCATGAAGATTGGATGAAAAAATATGTGTTGAGATTTGAGGAGACTCTAGTGTTTGGAAGTTTGGCAACCCCATTCCATATAAGTGTTATTCGCATTCCCTGCATTAGGCTACATCAAGAGGAAACAAAACTTAGAGATAGAACGTAGAACTACTGTATTGTGTCAAGTTTCAAGAAGCTAGCACAAACTGTGTTTAGAGTTCGAACTGCATCTGTCAATATAGGAGAAAACAGAGTGAAACCTAAAAATTCAAACTGTTACTGCAAACGAATTCTTCAACCTAGGAGAACGAATCTTGGGCATCCATGTTTGATTGGTGTACTGCTCATTACTTGAAAGTATCATGAAGGTCGGAAGAAAAAATATATGTTGTGATTTCAGGAGACTGTAGTTTTTTGGCAGCCTAACAGTGCCTTTCATTGAATGAGTTATTCTCCAGTCTCTGGTTAAGGCTCCATCAAGAGGAAACAAACCTTAGAGATAGAACGTAGAACTACTGTATTGTGTCAAGTTTCAAGAAGCTAGTACAAACCGTGTTGATTTAGAGTTCGAACTGCATCTGTCAATATAGGAGAAAACAGAGTGAAACCTAAAAAATCAAACTGTTACTGCAAACGAATGCTTCAACCTAGAAGAAGGAAACTAGATCATCCAAATTTGATTGGTGTACTGCTCATTACTTGAAAGTATCATGAAGTTCGGAAGAAAAAATATATGTTGAGATTTCAGGAGACTGTAGTTTTTTGGCAGCCTAACAAAGCCTTTCATTGAATGAGTTATTCTCCAGTCTCTGCTTAAGGCTACATCAAGAGGAAACAATCCTTAGAGATAGAACGTAGAACTACTGTATTGTGTCAAGTTTCAAGAAGCTTGCAAAAACCGTGTTGATTTAGAGTTCGTACTGCATCTGTCAATATAGGAGAAAACAGAGTGAAACCTAAAAATTCAAACTGTTCCTGGAAACGAATGCTTCAATCTAGGAGAACTAAACTTGGGCATCCAAGTGGGATTGGTGTCCTGATCATTACGTGAATGTATCATGAAGATTGGATGAAAAAATATATGTTGAGCTTTCATGAGACTTTAGTGTTTTGAAGTTTGGCAACCCCTTTCCATATAAGTGTTATTCGCAGTCTCTGCATTAGGCTACATCAAGAGGAAACAAAACTTAGAGATAGAACGTAGAACTACTGTATTGTGTCAAGTTTCAAGAAGCTAGCACAAACCGTGTTGATTTAGAGTTCGAACTGCATCTGTCATTATAGGAGAAAACAGAGTGAAACCTAAAAATTCAAACTGTTACTGCAAACGAATGCTTCAACCTAGGAGAACGAAACTTGGGCATCCAAGTTTGATTGGTGTACTGCTCATTACTTGAAAGTATCATGAAGGTCGGAAGAAAAAATATATGTTGTGATTTCAGGAGACTGTAGTTTTTTGGCAGCCTAACAACGCCTTTCATTGAATGAGATATTCTCCAGTCTCTGCTTAAGGCTACATCAAGAGGAAACAAACCTTAGAGAAAGAACGTAGAACTACTGTATTGTTTCAAGTTTCAAGAAGCTAGCAAAAACCGTGTTGATTTAGAGTTCGAACTGCATCTGTCAATATAGGAGAAAACAGAGTGAAACCTAAAAATTCAAACTGTTCCAGGAAACGAATGCTTCAATCTATGAGAACTAAATTTGGGCATCCAAGTGGGATTGGTGTACTGATCATTAAGTGAATGTATCATGAAGATTGGATGAAAAAATATATGTTGAGATTTCAGGAGACTCTAGTGTTTGGAAATTTGGCACCCCTTTCCATATAAGTGTTATTCGCAGTCTCTGCATTAGGCTACATCAAGAGGAAACAAAACTTAGAGATATAACGTAGAACTACTGTATTGTGTCAAGTTTCAAGAAGCTAGCACAAACTGTGTTTGATTTAGAGTTCGAACTGCATTTGTCAATATAGGAGAAAACAGAGTGAAACCTAAAAATTTAAACTGTTACTGCAAAGGAATGCGTCAACCTAGGAGAATGAAACTTGGGCATCCAAGTTTGATTGGTGTACTGCTCATTATTGAAAGTATCATGAAGGTCGGAAGAAAAAAATATATGTTGTGATTTCAGGAGACTGTAGTTTTTTGGCAGACTAACAATGCCTTTCATTGAATGAGTTATTCTCCAGTCTCTGCTTAAGGCTACATCAAGATGAAAGAAACCTTAGAGATAAAACGTAGAACTACTGTATTGTGTCAAGTTTCAAGAAGCTAGCAGAAACCGTGTTTGATTTAGAGTTCGAACTGCATCTGTCAATATAGGAGAAAACAGAGTGAAACCTAATAATTCAAACTGTTACTGCAAACGAATGCTTCAACCTAGGAGAACGATACTTGGGCATCCAAGTTTGATTGGTGTACTGCTCATTACTTGAAAGTATCATGAAGGTCGGAATAAAAAATATATGTTGTGATTTCAGGAGACTGTAGTTTTTTGGCAGCCTAACAACGCCTTTCATTGAATGAGTTATTCTCCAGTCTCTGCTTAAGGCTACATCAAGAGGAAACAAACCTTAGAGATAGAACGTAGAACTACTGTATTGTGTCAAGTTTCAAGAAGCTAGCACAAACCGTGTTGATTTAGAGTTCGAACTTCATCTGTCAATATAGGAGAAAACAGAGTGAAACCTAAAAATTCAAACTGTTACTGCAAACGAATGCTTCAAACTAGAAGAACGAAACTAGGGCATCCAAGTTTGATTGGTGTACTGCTCATTACTTTAAAGTATTATGAAGGTCGGAAGAAAAAATATATGTTGAGATTACAGGAGACTGTAGTTTTTTGGCAACCTAACAACGCATTTCATTGAATGAGTTATTCGCCAGTCTTTGCTTAAGGCTACATCAAGACGAAACAAACCTTAGAGAATGAACGTAGAACTACTGTATTGTGTCAAGTTTCAAGAAGCTAGCACAAACCGTGTTGATTTAGAGTTCGAACTGGATCTGTCAATATAGGAGAAAACAGAGTGAAACCTAAAAATTCAAACTGTTCCTGGAAACGAATGCTTCAATCTAGAACTAAACTTGGGCATCCAAGTGGGATTGCAGTACTGATCATTACGTGAATGTATCATGAAGACTGGATGAAAAAATATATGTTGAGATTTCAGGAGACTCTAGTGTTTGGAAGTTTGGCAACCCCTATCCATATAAGTGTTATTTGCAGTCCCTGCATTAGGCTACATCAAGAGGAAACAAAACTTAGAGATAGAACGTAGAACTACTGTATTGTGTCAAGTTTCAAGAAGCTAGCACAAACTGTGTTTGATTTAGAGTTCGAACTGCATCTGTCAATATAGGAGAAAACAGAGTGAAACCTAAAAATTCAAACTGTTACTGCAAACGAATGCTTCAACCTAGAAGAACGAAACTAGGGCATCCAAGTTTGATTGGTGTACTGCTCATTACTTGAAAGTATCATGAAGTTCGGAAGAAAAAATATATGTTGAGATTACAGGAGACTGTAGTTTTTTGGCAACCTAACAACGCATTTCATTGAATGAGTTATTCGCCAGTCTTTGCTTAAGGCTACATCAAGAGGTAACAAACCTTAGAGATAGAACGTAGAACTAATGAATTGTGTCAAGTTTCAAGAAGCTAGCACAAACCGTGTTGATTTAGAGTTCGAACTTCATCTGTCAATATAGGAGAAAACAGAGTGAAACCTAAAAATTCAAACTGTTACTGCAAACGAATGCTTCAAACTAGAAGAACGAAACTAGGGCATCCAAGTTTGATTGGTGTACTGCTCATTACTTTAAAGTATTATGAAGGTCGGAAGAAAAAGTATATGTTGAGATTACAGGAGACTGTAGTTTTTTGGCAACCTAACAACGCATTTCATTGAATGAGTTATTCGCCAGTCTTTGCTTAAGGCTACATCAAGACGAAACAAACCTTAGAGAAAGAACGTAGAACTACTGTATTGTGTCAAGTTTCAAGAAGCTTGCACAAACCGTGTTGATTTAGAGTTCGAACTGCATCTGTCAATATAGGAGAAAACAGAGTGAAACCTAAAAATTCAAACTGTTCCTGGAAACGAATGCTTCAATCTACAACTAAACTTGGGCATCCAAGTGGGATTGCTGTACTGATCATTACGTGAATGTATCATGAAGATTGGATGAAAAAATATATGTTGAGAATTCAGGAGACTCTAGTGTTTGGAAGTTTGGCACCCCCTATCCATATAAGTGTTATTTGCAGTCCCTGCATTAGGCTACATCAAGAGGAAACAAAACTTAGAGACAGAACGTAGAACTACTGTATTGTGTCAAGTTTCAAGAAGCTAGCACAAACTGTGTTTGATTTAGAGTTCGAACTGCATCTGTCAATATAGGAGAAAACAGAGTGAAACCTAAAAAATTCAAACTGTTACTGCAAACGAATTCTTCAACCTAGGAGAACGAAACTTGGGCATCCAAGTTTATTGGTGTACTGCTCATTACTTGAAAGTATCATGAAGGTCGCAAGAAAAAATATATGTTGTGATTTCAGGAGACTGTAGTTTTTTTGCAGCCTAACAATGCCTTTCATTGAATGAGTTATTCTCCAGTCTCTGCTTATGGCTACATTAAGAGGAAACAAAACTTAGAGATAGAACGTAGAACTACTGTATTCTGTCAAGTTTCAAGAAGCTAGCACAAACTGTGTTTGATTTAGAGTTCGAACTGCATCTGTCAATATAGGAGAAAACAGAGTGAAACCTAAAAATTTAAACTGTTACTGCAAACGAATGCGTCAACCTAGGAGAACGAAACTTGGGCATCCAAGTTTGATTGGTGTACTGCTCATTACTTGAAAGTATCATGAATGTCGGAAGAAAAAATATATGTTGAGATTACAGGAGACTGTAGTTTTTTGCCAACCTAACAACGCCTTTCATTGAATGAGTTATTCACCAGTCTTTGCTTAAGACTACATCAAGAGGAAACAAACCTTAGAGATATAACGTAGAACTAATGAATTGTGTCAAGTTTCAAGAAGCTAGCACAAACCGTGTTGATTTAGAGTTCGAACTTCATCTGTCAATATAGGAGAAAACAGAGTGAAACCTAAAAATTCAAACTGTTACTGCAAACGAATGCTTCAAACTAGAAGAACGAAACTAGGGCATCCAAGTTTGATTGGTGTACTGCTCATTACTTTAAAGTATCAAGAAGGTCGGAAGAAAAAATATATGTTGAGATTACAGGAGACTGTAGTTTTTTGGCAACCTAACAACGCATTTCATTGAATGAGTTATTCCCAGTCTTTGCTTAAGGCTACATCAAGACGAAACAAACCTTAGAGAAAGAACGTAGAACTACTGTATTGTGTCAAGTTTCAAGAAGCTAGCACAAACCGTGTTGATTTAGAGTTCGAACTGCATCTGTCAATATAGGAGAAAACAGAGTGAAACCTAAAAATTCAAACTGTTCCTGGAAACGAATGCTTCAATCTACAACTAAACTTGGGCATCCAAGTGGGATTGCTGTACTGATCATTACGTGAATGTATCATGAAGATTGGATGAAAAAATATATGTTGAGATTTCAGGAGACTCTAGTGTTTGGAAGTTTGGCAACCCCTATCCATATAAGTGTTATTTGCAGTCCCTGCATTAGGCTACATCAAGAGGAAACAAAACTTAGAGATAGAACGTAGAACTACTGTATTGTGTCAAGTTTCAAGAAGCTAGCACAAACTGTGTTTGATTTAGAGTTCGAACTGCATCTGTCAATATAGGAGAAAACAGAGTGAAACCTAAAAATTCAAACTGTTACTGCAAACGAATTCTTCAACCTAGGAGAACGAAACTTGTACACCAAGTTTATTGGTGTACTGCTCATTACTTGAAAGTATCATGAAGGTCGGAAGAAAAAATATATGCTGTGATTTCAGGAGACTGTAGTGTTTTGGCAGCCTAACAATGCCTTTCATTGAATGAGTTATTCTCCAGTCTCTGCTTAAGGCTCCATAAAGAGGAAACAAACCTTAGAGATAGAACGTAGAACTACTGTATTGTGTCAAGCTTCAAGAAGCTAGCACAAACCGTGTTGATTTAGAGTTCCAACTGCATCTGTCAATATAGGAGAAAACAGAGTGAAACCTAAAAAATCAAACTGTTACTGCAAACGAATGCTTCAACCTAGAAGAAGGAAACTAGGGCATCCAAATTTGATTGGTGTACTGCTCATCACTTGAAAGTATCATGAAGTTCGGAAGAAAAAATATATGTTGAGATTTCAGGAGACTGTAGATTTTGGCAGCCTAACAAAGCCTTTCATTGAATGAGTTATTCTCCAGTCTCTGCTTAAGGCTACATCAAGAGGAAACAAACCTTAGAGATAGAACGTAGAACTACTGTATTGTGTCAAGTTTCAAGAAGCTAGCACAAACCGTGTTGATTTACAGTTCGAACTGCATCTGTCAATATATCAGAAAACAGAGTGAAACCTAAAAATTCAATCTGTTCCTGGAAACGAATGCTTCAATCTAGGAGAACTAAACTTGGGCATCCAAGTGGGATTGGTGTACTGATCATTACGTGAATGTATCATGAAGATTGGATGAAAAAATATATGTTGAGATTTCAGGAGACTCTAGTGTTTGGAAGTTTGGCAACCCCTTTCCATATAAGTGTTATTCGCAGTCCCTGCATTAGGCTACATCAAGAGGAAACAAAACATAGAGATAGAATGTAGAACTACTGTATTGTGTCAAGTTTCAAGAAGCTAGCACAAACTGTGTTTGATTTAGCGTTCGAACTGCATCTGTCAATATAGGAGAAAACAGAGTGAAACCTAAAAATTTAAACTGTTACTGCAAACGAATGCGTCAACCTGGGAGAACGAAACTTGGGCATCCAAGTTTGATTGGTGTACTGCTCATTACTTGAAAGTATCATGAAGGTCGGAAGAAAAAATATATGTTGAGATTACAGGAGACTGTAGATTTTGCCAACCTAACAACGCCTTTCATTGATTGAGTTATTCACCAGTCTTTGCTTAAGACTACATCAAGAGGAAACAAACCTTAGAGATAGAACGTAGAACTAATGAATTGTGTCAAGTTTCAAGAAGCTAGCACAAACCGTGTTGATTTAGAGTTCGAACTTCATCTGTCAATATAGGAGAAAACAGAGTGAAACCTAAAACTTCAAACTGTTACTGCAAACGAATGCTTCAACCTAGAAGAACGAAACTAGGGCATCCAAGTTTGATTGGTGTACTGCTCATTACTTTAAAGTATCATGAAGGTTGGAAGAAAAAATATATGTTGAGATTACAGGAGACTGTAGTTTTTTGGCAACCTAACAACGCATTTCATTGAATGAGTTATTCACCAGTCTTTGCTTAAGGCTACATCAAGACGAAACAAACCTTAGAGAAAGAACGTAGAACTACTGTATTGTGTCAAGTTTCAAGAAGCTAGCACAACCGTGTTGATTTAGAGTTCGAACTGCATCTGTCAATATAGTAGAAAACAGAGTGAAACCTAAAAATTCAAACTGTTCCTGGAAACGAATGCTTCAATCTAGGAGAACTAAACTTGGGCATCCAAGTGGGATTGGTGTACTGATCATTACGTGAATGTATCATGAAGATTGGATGAAAAAATATATGTTGAGATTTCAGGAGACTCTAGTGTTTGGAAGTTTGGCAACCCCTTTCCATATAAGTGTTATTCGCAGTCCCTGCATTAGGCTACATCAAGAAAATAAAACTTAGAGATAGAACATAGAACTACTGTATTGTGTCAAGTTTCAAGAAGCTAGCACAAACTGTGTTTGATTTAGAGTTCGAACTGCATCTGTCAATATAGGAGATAACAGAGTGAAACCTAAAAATTTAAAATGTTACTGCAAACGAATGCGTCAACCTAAGAGAACGAAACTTGGGCATCCAAGTTTGATTGGTGTACTGCTCATTACTTGAAAGTATCATGAAGGTGGGAAGAAAAAATATATGTTGAGATTACAGGAGACTGTAGATTTTGCCAACCTAACAACGCCTTTCATTGAATGAGTTATTCACCAGTCTTTGCTTAAGACTACATCAAGAGGAAACAAACCTTAGAGATAGAACGTAGAACTAATGAATTGTGTCAAGTTTCAAGAAGCTAGCACAAACCGTGTTGATTTAGAGTTCCAACTGCATCTGTCAATATAGGAGAAAACAGAGTGAAACCTAAAAATTCAAACTGTTACTGCAAACGAATGCTTCAACCTAGAAGAACGAAACTAGGGCATCCAAGTTTGATTGATGTACTGTTCATTACTTTAAAGTATCATGAAGGTCGGAAGAAAAAATATATGTTGAGATTACAGGAGACTGTAGTTTTTTGGCAACCTACAGCGCATTTCATTGAATGAGTTATTCGCCAGTCTTTGCTTAAGGCTACATCAAGACGAAACAAACCTTAGAGAAAGAACGTAGAACTACTGTATTGTGTCAAGTTTCAAGAAGCTAGCACAAACCGTGTTGATTTAGAGTTCGAACTGCATCTGTCAATATAGTAGACAACAGAGTGAAACCTAAAAATTCAATCTGTTCCTGGAAACGAATGCTTCAATCTAGGAGAACTAAACTTGTGCATCCAAGTGGGATTGGTGTACTGATCATTAAGTGAATGTATCATGAAGATTGGATGAAAAAATATATGTTGAGATTTCAGGAGACTCTAGTGTTTGGAAGTTTGGCAACCCCTTTCCATATAAGTGTTATTCACAGTCCCTGAATTAGGCTACATCATGAGGAAACAAACCTTAGAGATAGAACGTAGAACTACTTTATTGTGTCAAGTTTCAAGAAGCTAGCACAAACCGTGTTGATTTAGAGTTCGAACTGCATCTGTCAATATAGTAGACAACAGAGTGAAACCTAAAAATTCAAACTGTTCCTGGAAACGAATGCTTCAATCTAGAACTAAACTTGGGCATCCAAGTGGGATTGCTGTACTGATCATTACGTGAATGTATCATGAAGATTGGATGAAAAAATATATGTTGAGATTTCAGGAGACTCTAGTGTTTGAACGTTTGGCAACCCCTATCCATATAAGTGTTATTCGCAGTCCCTGCATTAGGCTACATCAAGAGGAAACAAAACTTAGAGATAGAACGTAGAACTACTGTATTGTGTCAAGTTTCAAGAAGCTAGCACAAACTGTGTTTGATTTAGAGTTCGAACTGCATCTGTCAATATGGGAGAAAACAGAGTGAAACCTAAAAATTCAAACTGTTACTGCAAACGAATGCTTCAAACTAGGAGAACGAAACTTGGGCATCCAAGTTTGATTGGTGTACTGCTCATTACTTGAAAGTATCATGAAGGTCGGAAGAAAAAATATATGTTGAGATTTCAGGAGACTGTAGTTTTTTGCCAACCTAACAACGCCTTTCATTGAATGAGTTATTCACCAGTCTTTGCTTAAGACTACATCAAGAGGAAACAAACCTTAGAGATAGAACGTAGAACTACTGTATTGTGTCAAGTTTCAAGAAGCTAGCACAAACCGTGTTGATTTAGAGTTCGAACTGCATCTGTCAATATAGGAGAAAACAGAGTGAAACCTAAAAATTCAAACTATTATTGCAAACGAATGCTTCAACCTAGAAGAACGAAACTAGGGCATCCAAGTTTGATTGGTGTACTGCTCATTACTTTAAAGTATCATGAAGGTCGGAAGAAAAAATATATGTTGAGATTACAGGAGACTGTAGTTTTTTGGCAACCTAACAACGCATTTCATTGAATGAGTTATTCGCCAGTCGTTGCTGAAGGCTACATCAAGACGAAACAAATCTTAGAGAAAGAACTTAGAACTACTGTATTGTGTCAAGTTTCAAGAAGCTAGCACAAACCGTGTTGATTTAGAGTTCGAACTGCATCTGTCAATATAAGAGAAAACAGAGTGAAACCTAAAAATTCAAAGTGTTCCTGGAAACGATTGCTTCAATCTAGAACTAAACTTGGGGATCCAAGTGGGATTGGTGTACTGATCATTACGTGAATGTATCATGAAGATTTAATGAAAAAATATATGTTGAGATTTCAGGAGACTCTAGTGTTTGGAAGTTTGGCAACCCCTTTCCATATAAGTGTTATTCGCAGTCCCTGCATTAGGCTACATCAAGAGGAAACAAAACTTAGAGATAGAATGTAGAACTACCGTATTGTGTCAAGTTTCAAGAAGCTAGCACAAACTGTGTTTGATTTAGCGTTCGAACTGCATCTGTCAATATAGGAGAAAACAGAGTGAAACCTAAAAATTTAAACTGTTACTGCAAACGAATGCGTCAACCTGGGAGAACGAAACTTGGGCATCCAAGTTTGATTGGTGTACTGCTCATTACTTGAAAGTATCATGAAGGTCGGAAGAAAAAGTATATGTTGAGATTACAGAAGACTGTAGATTTTGCCAACCTAACAACGCCTTTCATTGATTGAGTTATTCACCAGTCTTTGCTTAAGACTACATCAAGAGGAAACAAACCTTAGAGATAGAACGTAGAACTAATGAATTGTGTCAAGTTTCAAGAAGCTAGCACAAACCGTGTTGATTTAGAGTTCGAACTTCATCTGTCAATATAGGAGAAAACAGAGTGAAACCTAAAACTTCAAACTGTTACTGCAAACGAATGCTTCAACCTAGAAGAACGAAACTAGGGCATCCAAGTTTGATTGGTGTACTGCTCATTACTTTAAAGTATCATGAAGGTTGGAAGAAAAAATATATGTTGAGATTACAGGAGACTGTAGTTTTTTGGCAACCTAACAACGCATTTCATTGAATGAGTTATTCGCCAGTCTTTGCTTAAGGCTACATCAAGACGAAACAAACCTTACAGAAAGAACGTAGAACTACTGTATTGTGTCAAGTTTCAAGAAGCTAGCACAACCGTGTTGATTTAGAGTTCGAACTGCATCTGTCAATATAGTAGAAAACAGAGTGAAACCTAAAAATTCAAACTGTTCCTGGAAACGAATGCTTCAATCTAGAAGTAAACTTGGGCATCCAAGTGGGATTGCTGTACTGATCATTACGTGAATGTATCATGAAGATTGGATGAAAAAATATATGTTGAGGTTTCAGGAGACTCTAGTGTTTGAAAGTTTGGCAACCCCTATCCATATAAGTGTTATTCGCAGTCCCTGCATTAGGCTACATCAAGAGGAAACAAAACTTAGAGATAGAACGTAGAACTTCTGTATTGTGTCAAGTTTCAAGAAGCTAGCACAAACTGTGTTTGATTTAGAGTTCGAACTGCATCTGTCAATATAGGAGAAAACAGAGTGAAACCTAAAAATTCAAACTGTTACTGCAAACGAATGCTTCAACCTAGGAGAACGAAACTTGGGCATCCAAGTTTGATTGGTGTACTGCTCATTACTTGAAAGTATCATGAAGGTCGGAAGAAAAAATATATGTTGAGATTACAGGAGACTGTAGTTTTTTGCCAACCTAACAACGCCTTTCATTGAATGAGTTATTCACCAGTCTTTGCTTAAGACTACATCAAGAGGAAACAAACCTTAGAGATAGAACGTAGAACTACTGTGTTGTGTCAAGTTTCAAGAAGCTAGCACAAACCGTGTTGATTTAGAGTTCGAACTGCATAGTCAATAAAGGAGAAAACAGAGTGAAACCTAAAAATTCAAACTGTTATTGCAAACGAATGCTTCAACCTAGAAGAACGAAACTAGGGCATCCAAGTTTGATTGGTGTACTGCTCATTACTTTAAAGTATCATGAAGGTCGGAAGAAAAAATATATGTTGAGATTACAGGAGACTGTAGATTTTGGCAACCTAACAACGCATTTCATTGAATGAGTTATTCGCCAGTCTTTGCTTAAGGCTACATCAAGACGAAACAAGCCTTAGAGAAAGAACCGTAGAACTACTGTATTGTGTCAAGTTTCAAGAAGGTAGCACAAACCGTGTTGATTTAGAGTTCGAACTGCATCAG
>NW_027511896.1:0-19950 GCF_048772815.1 Callospermophilus lateralis
TGAAGTACCCCATGCAGAGACTGGCGAAAAACACTTTCGTTTGAAAGGGGTTGCCAAGCTTCCAAAAAACTACTAGTTTGCTGAAATCTCAGCAAACATTTTTTCACCAAATCTTGATGATACTTTGTGGTAATGATCAGTTCACTAAGCCCACTTGGCTGCCCAACTTTCACTCTTCTAGGTTCAAGCGTTCGTTTCCAGTAACAGTTTGAATTTTTAGGTTTCACTCTGTTTTCTGCTATATAGATAGATGTCTCGAAACTCTAAATCAAACACGGTTTGTGCTAGCTCCGTGAAACTTGACAAAATGAAGTAGTTCTAAGTTCTATCTCTATGGTTTGTTTCCTCTTGAAGTACCCCATGCAGAGACTGGCGAAAAACACTTTCGTTTGAAAGGGGTTGCCAAGCTTCCAAAAACTACTAGTTTGCTGAAATCTCAGCAAACATTTTTTCACCAAAACTTGATGATACTTGGTGGTAATGATCAGTTCACTAAGCCCACTTGGCTGCCCAATTTTTACTCTTCTAGGTTCAAGCGTTCGTTTCCAGTAACACTTTGAAGTTTTAGGTTTCACTCTGTTTTCTGCTATATAGATAGATGTCTTTGAAACTCTAAATCAAACACGGTTTGTGCTAGCTCCTTGAAACTTGACAAAATGAAGTAGTTGTAAGTTCTATCTCTATGGTTTGTTTCCTCTTGAAGTACCCCATGCAGAGACTGGCGAAAAACACTTTCGTTTGAAAGGGGTTGCCAAGCTTCCAAAAAACTACTAGTTTGCTGAAATCTCAGCAAACATTTTTTCACCAAAACTTGATGATACTTGGTGGTAATGATCAGTTCACTAAGCCCACTTGGCTGCCCAATTTTTACTCTTCTAGGTTCAAGCGTTCGTTTCCAGTAACAGTTTGAAATTTAGGTTTCACTCTGTTTTCTGTTATATAGATAGATGTGTTTGAAACTCTAAATCAAACACGGTTTGTGCTAGCTCCTTGAAACTTGACAAAATGAAGTAGTTGTAAGATCTATCTCTATGGTTTGTTTCCTCTTGAAGTACCCCATGCAGAGACTGGCGAAAAACACTTTCGTTTGAAAGGGGTTGCCAAGCTTCCAAAAAACTACTAGTTTGCTGAAATCTCAGCAAACATTTTTTCACCAAATCTTGATGATACTTTGTGGTAATGATCAGTTCACTAAGCCCACTTGGCTGCCCAACTTTCACTCTTCTAGGTTCAAGCGTTCGTTTCCAGTAACAGTTTGAATTTTTAGGTTTCACTCTGTTTTCTGCTATATAGATAGATGTCTCGAAACTCTAAATCAAACACGGTTTGTGCTAGCTCCGTGAAACTTGACAAAATGAAGTAGTTCTAAGTTCTATCTCTATGGTTTGTTTCCTCTTGAAGTACCCCATGCAGAGACTGGCGAAAAACACTTTCGTTTGAAAGGGGTTGCCAAGCTTCCAAAAAACTACTAGTTTGCTGAAATCTCAGCAAACATTTTTTCACCAAAACTTGATGATACTTGGTGGTAATGATCAGTTCACTAAGCCCACTTGGCTGCCCAATTTTTACTCTTCTAGGTTCAAGCGTTCGTTTCCAGTAACACTTTGAAGTTTTAGGTTTCACTCTGTTTTCTGCTATATAGATAGATGTCTTTGAAACTCTAAATCAAACACGGTTTGTGCTAGCTCCTTGAAACTTGACAAAATGAAGTAGTTGTAAGTTCTATCTCTATGGTTTGTTTTCTCTTGAAGTACCCCATGCAGAGACTGGCGAAAAACACTTTCGTTTGAAAGGGGTTGCCAAGCTTCCAAAAAACTACTAGTTTGCTGAAATCTCAGCAAACATTTTTTCACCAAATCTTGATGATACTTGGTGGTAATGATCAGTTCACTAATCCCACTTGGCTGCCCAATTTTTATTCTTCTATGTTGAAGCATTCGTTTCCAGTAACAGTTTGAATTTTTAGGTTTCACTCTGTTTTCTCCTACATACATAGCTGTGTTTGGAATTCTAAATCAAACACGGTTTGTGCTAGCTCCTTGAAACTTGACCAAATGAAGTAGTTGTAAGTTCTATCTCTATGGTTTGTTTCCTCTTGAAGTACCCCATGCAGAGACTGGCGAAAAACACTTTCGTTTGAAAGGGGTTGCCAAGCTTCCAAATAACTACTAGTTTGCTGAAATCTCAGCAAACATTTTTTCACCAAAACTTGATGATACTTGGTGGTAATGATCAGTTCACTAAGCCCACTTGGCTGCCCAACTTTCACTCTTCTAGGTTCAAGCGTTCGTTTCCAGTAACAGTTTGCATTTTTAGGTTTCACTCTGTTTTCTGCTATATAGATAGATGTCTCGAAACTCTAAATCAAACACGGTTTGTGCTAGCTCCTTGAAACTTGACAAAATGAAGTAGTTCTAAGTTCTATCTCTATGGTTTGTTTCCTCTTGAAGAACCCCATGCAGAGACTGGCGAAGAACACTTTCGTTTGAAAGGTGTTGCCAAGCTTCCAAAAAACTTCTCGTTTGCTGAAATCTCAGCAAACATTTTTTCACCAAATCTTGATGATACTTGGTGGTAATGATCAGTTCACTAAGCCCACTTGGCTGCCCAATTTTTACTCTTCTAGGTTCAAGCGTTCGTTTCCAGTAACACTTTGAAATTTTAGGTTTCACTCTGTTTTCTGCTATATAGATAGATGTCTTTGAAACTCTAAATCAAACACGGTTTGTGCTAGCTCCTTGAAACTTGACAAAATGAAGTAGTTGTAAGTTCTATCTCTATGGTTTGTTTCCTCTTGAAGTACCCCATGCAGAGACTGGCGAAAAACACTTTCGTTTGAAAGGGGTTGCCAAGCTTCCAAAAAACTACTAGTTTGCTGAAATCTCAGCAAACATTTTTTCACCAAAACTTGATGATACTTGGTGGTAATGATCAGTTCACTAAGCCCACTTGGCTGCCCAATTTTTACTCTTCTAGGTTCAAGCGTTCGTTTCCAGTAACAGTTTGAAATTTAGGTTTCACTCTGTTTTCTGTTATATAGATAGATGTGTTTGAAACTCTAAATCAAACACGGTTTGTGCTAGCTCCTTGAAACTTGACAAAATGAAGTAGTTGTAAGATCTATCTCTATGGTTTGTTTCCTCTTGAAGTACCCCATGCAGAGACTGGCGAAAAACACTTTCGTTTGAAAGGGGTTGCCAAGCTTCCAAAAAACTACTAGTTTGCTGAAATCTCAGCAAACATTTTTTCACCAAATCTTGATGATACTTTGTGGTAATGATCAGTTCACTAAGCCCACTTGGCTGCCCAACTTTCACTCTTCTAGGTTCAAGCGTTCGTTTCCAGTAACAGTTTGAATTTTTAGGTTTCACTCTGTTTTCTGCTATATAGATAGATGTCTCGAAACTCTAAATCAAACACGGTTTGTGCTAGCTCCGTGAAACTTGACAAAATGAAGTAGTTCTAAGTTCTATCTCTATGGTTTGTTTCCTCTTGAAGTACCCCATGCAGAGACTGGCGAAAAACACTTTCGTTTGAAAGGGGTTGCCAAGCTTCCAAAAAACTACTAGTTTGCTGAAATCTCAGCAAACATTTTTTCACCAAATCTTGATGATACTTGGTGGTAATGATCAGTTCACTAAGCCCACTTGGCTGCCCAATTTTCACTCTTCTAGTTTCAAGCGTTCGTTTCCAGTAACACTTTGAATTTTTAGGTTTCACTCTGTTTTCTGCTATATAGATAGATGTGTTTGAAACTCTAAATCAAACACGGTTTGTGCTAGCTCCTTGAAACTTGACAAAATGAAGTAGTTCTAAGTTCTATCTCTATGGTTTGTTTCCTCTTGAAGTACCCCATGCAGAGACTGGCGAAAAACACTTTCGTTTGAAAGGGGTTGCCAAGCTTCCAAAAAACTACTAGTTTGCTGAAATCTCAGCAAACATTTTTTCACCAAATCTTGATGATACTTTGTGGTAATGATCAGTTCACTAAGCCCACTTGGCTGCCCAACTTTCACTCTTCTAGGTTCAAGCGTTCGTTTCCAGTAACAGTTTGAATTTTTAGGTTTCACTCTGTTTTCTGCTATATAGATAGATGTCTCGAAACTCTAAATCAAACACGGTTTGTGCTAGCTCCGTGAAACTTGACAAAATGAAGTAGTTCTAAGTTCTATCTCTATGGTTTGTTTCCTCTTGAAGTACCCCATGCAGAGACTGGCGAAAAACACTTTCGTTTGAAAGGGGTTGCCAAGCTTCCAAAAAACTACTAGTTTGCTGAAATCTCAGCAAACATTTTTTCACCAAATCTTGATGATACTTGGTGGTAATGATCAGTTCACTAAGCCCACTTGGCTGCCCAATTTTCACTCTTCTAGTTTCAAGCGTTCGTTTCCAGTAACACTTTGAATTTTTAGGTTTCACTCTGTTTTCTGCTATATAGATAGATGTGTTTGAAACTCTAAATCAAACACGGTTTGTGCTAGCTCCTTGAAACTTGACAAAATGAAGTAGTTCTAAGTTCTATCTCTATGGTTTGTTTCCTCTTGAAGTACCCCATGCAGAGACTGGCGAAAAACACTTTCATTTGAAAGGGGTTGCCAAGCTTCCAAAAAACTACTAGTTTGCTGAAATCTCAGCAAACATTTTTTCACCAAATCTTGATGATACTTGGTGGTAATGATCAGTTCACTAATCTCACTTGGCTGCCCAACTTTCACTCTTCTAGGTTCAAGCGTTCGTTTCCAGTAACAGTTTGAATTTTAGGTTTCACTCTGTTTTCTGTTATATAGATAGATGTGTTTGAAACTCTAAATCAAACACGGTTTGTGGTAGCTCCGTGAAACTTGACAAAATGAAGTAGTTCTAAGTTGTATCTCTATGGTTTGTTTCCTCTTGAAGTACCCCATGCAGAGACTGGCGAAGAACACTTTCGTTTGAAAGGGGTTGCCAAGTTTCCAAAAACTACTAGTTTGCTGAAATCTCAGCAAACATTTTTTCACCAAATCTTGATGATACTTGGTGGTAATGATGAGTTCACTAAGCACACTTGGCTGCCCAATTTTCACTCTTCTAGGTTCAAGCGTTCGTTTCCAGTAACACTTTGAATTTTTAGGTTTCACTCTGTTTTCTGCTATATAGATAGATGTGTTTGAAACTCTAAATCAAACATGGTTTGCGCTAGCTCCTTGAAACTTGAGCAAATGAAGTAGTTCTAAGTTCTATCTCTATGGTTTGTTTCCTCTTGAAGTACCCCATGCAGAGACTGGAGAAAATCACTTTCGTTTTAAAGGGGTTGCCAAGCTTCCAAAAAACTACTAGTTTGCTGAAATCTCAGCAAACATTTTTTCACCAAAACTTGATGATACTTGGTGGTAATGATCAGTTCACTAAGCCCACTTGGCTGCCCAGTTTTTACTCTTCTAGGTTCAAGCGTTCGTTTCCAGTAACACTTTGAAATTTTAGGTTTCACTCTGTTTTCTGTTATATAGATAGATGTCTTTGAAACTCTAAATCAAACACGGTTTGTGCTAGCTCCTTGAAACTTGACAAAATGAAGTAGTTGTAAGATCTATCTCTATGGTTTGTTTCCTCTTGAAGTACCCCATGCAGAGACTGGCGAAGAACACTTTCGTTTGAAAGGGGTTGCCAAGTTTCCAAAAACTACTAGTTTGCTGAAATCTCAGCAAACATTTTTTCACCAAATCTTGATGATACTTTGTGGTAATGATCAGTTCACTAAGCCCACTTGGCTGCCCAACTTTCACTCTTCTAGGTTCAAGCGTTCGTTTCCAGTAACAGTTTGAATTTTTAGGTTTCACTCTGTTTTCTGCTATATAGATAGATGTCTCGAAACTCTAAATCAAACACGGTTTGTGCTAGCTCCTTGAAACTTGACAAAATGAAGTAGTTGTAAGTTCTATCTCTATGGTTTGTTTTCTCTTGAAGTACCCCATGCAGAGACTGGCGAAAAACACTTTCGTTTGAAAGGGGTTGCCAAGCTTCCAAAAAACTACTAGTTTGCTGAAATCTCAGCAAACATTTTTTCACCAAATCTTGATGATACTTAATGGTAATGATCAGTTCACTAATCCCACTTGGCTGCCCAATTTTTATTCTTCTATGTTGAAGCATTCGTTTCCAGTAACAGTTTGAATTTTTAGGTTTCACTCTGTTTTCTCCTACATAGATAGCTGTGTTTGGAATTCTAAATCAAACACGGTTTGTGCTAGCTCCTTGAAACTTGACCAAATGAAGTAGTTGTAAGTTCTATCTCTATGGTTTGTTTCCTCTTGAAGTACCCCATGCAGAGACTGGCGAAAAACACTTTCGTTTGAAAGGGGTTGCCAAGCTTCCAAAAAACTACTAGTTTGCTGAAATCTCAGCAAACATTTTTTCACCAAAACTTGATGTTACTTGGTGGTAATGATCAGTTCACTAAGCCCACTTGGCTGCCCAACTTTCACTCTTCTAGGTTCAAGCGTTCGTTTCCAGTAACAGTTTGAATTTTTAGGTTTCACTCTGTTTTCTGCTATATAGATAGATGTCTCGAAACTCTAAATCAAACACGGTTTGTGCTAGCTCCGTGAAACTTGACAAAATGAAGTAGTTCTAAGTTCTATCTCTATGGTTTGTTTCCTCTTGAAGTACCCCATGCAGAGACTGGCGAAGAACACTTTCGTTTGAAAGGTGTTGCCAAGCTTCCAAAAACTTCTCGTTTGCTGAAATCTCAGCAAACATTTTTTCACCAAATCTTGATGATACTTGGTGGTAATGATCAGTTCACTAAGCCCACTTGGCTGCCCAACTTTCACTCTTCTAGGTTCAAGCGTTCGTTTCCAGTAACAGTTTGAATTTTTAGGTTTCACTCTGTTTTCTGCTATATAGATAGATGTGTTTGAAACTCTAAATCAAACACGGTTTGTGCTAGCTCCTTGAAACTTGACAAAATGAAGTAGTTCTAAGTTCTATCTCTATGGTTTGTTTCCTCTTGAAGTACCCCATGCAGAGACTGGCGAAAAACACTTTCGTTTGAAAGGGGTTGCCAAGCTTCCAAAAAACTACTAGTTTGCTGAAATCTCAGCAAACATTTTTTCACCAAAACTTGATGATACTTGGTGGTAATGATCAGTTCACTAAGCCCACTTGGCTGCCCAATTTTTACTCTTCTAGGTTCAAGCGTTCGTTTCCAGTAACAGTTTGAAATTTAGGTTTCACTCTGTTTTCTGTTATATAGATAGATGTGTTTGAAACTCTAAATCAAACACGGTTTGTGCTAGCTCCTTGAAACTTGACAAAATGAAGTAGTTGTAAGATCTATCTCTATGGTTTGTTTCCTCTTGAAGTACCCCATGCAGAGACTGGCGAAAAACACTTTCGTTTGAAAGGGGTTGCCAAGCTTCCAAAAAACTACTAGTTTGCTGAAATCTCAGCAAACATTTTTTCACCAAATCTTGATGATACTTTGTGGTAATGATCAGTTCACTAAGCCCACTTGGCTGCCCAACTTTCACTCTTCTAGGTTCAAGCGTTCGTTTCCAGTAACAGTTTGAATTTTTAGGTTTCACTCTGTTTTCTGCTATATAGATAGATGTCTCGAAACTCTAAATCAAACACGGTTTGTGCTAGCTCCGTGAAACTTGACAAAATGAAGTAGTTCTAAGTTCTATCTCTATGGTTTGTTTCCTCTTGAAGTACCCCATGCAGAGACTGGCGAAAAACACTTTCGTTTGAAAGGGGTTGCCAAGCTTCCAAAAAACTACTAGTTTGCTGAAATCTCAGCAAACATTTTTTCACCAAAACTTGATGATACTTGGTGGTAATGATCAGTTCACTAAGCCCACTTGGCTGCCCAATTTTTACTCTTCTAGGTTCAAGCGTTCGTTTCCAGTAACACTTTGAAGTTTTAGGTTTCACTCTGTTTTCTGCTATATAGATAGATGTCTTTGAAACTCTAAATCAAACACGGTTTGTGCTAGCTCCTTGAAAC
Source organism: Callospermophilus lateralis (assembly GCF_048772815.1). Lineage (NCBI taxonomy): Eukaryota > Metazoa > Chordata > Mammalia > Rodentia > Sciuridae > Callospermophilus > Callospermophilus lateralis. The sequence continues at coordinate 7,985 of NW_027511896.1, forward strand.
TTGACAAAATGAAGTAGTTGTAAGTTCTATCTCTATGGTTTGTTTTCTCTTGAAGTACCCCATGCAGAGACTGGCGAAAAACACTTTCGTTTGAAAGGGGTTGCCAAGCTTCCAAAAAACTACTAGTTTGCTGAAATCTCAGCAAACATTTTTTCACCAAATCTTGATGATACTTGGTGGTAATGATCAGTTCACTAATCCCACTTGGCTGCCCAATTTTTATTCTTCTATGTTGAAGCATTCGTTTCCAGTAACAGTTTGAATTTTTAGGTTTCACTCTGTTTTCTCCTACATACATAGCTGTGTTTGGAATTCTAAATCAAACACGGTTTGTGCTAGCTCCTTGAAACTTGACCAAATGAAGTAGTTGTAAGTTCTATCTCTATGGTTTGTTTCCTCTTGAAGTACCCCATGCAGAGACTGGCGAAAAACACTTTCGTTTGAAAGGGGTTGCCAAGCTTCCAAATAACTACTAGTTTGCTGAAATCTCAGCAAACATTTTTTCACCAAAACTTGATGATACTTGGTGGTAATGATCAGTTCACTAAGCCCACTTGGCTGCCCAACTTTCACTCTTCTAGGTTCAAGCGTTCGTTTCCAGTAACAGTTTGCATTTTTAGGTTTCACTCTGTTTTCTGCTATATAGATAGATGTCTCGAAACTCTAAATCAAACACGGTTTGTGCTAGCTCCTTGAAACTTGACAAAATGAAGTAGTTCTAAGTTCTATCTCTATGGTTTGTTTCCTCTTGAAGAACCCCATGCAGAGACTGGCGAAGAACACTTTCGTTTGAAAGGTGTTGCCAAGCTTCCAAAAAACTTCTCGTTTGCTGAAATCTCAGCAAACATTTTTTCACCAAATCTTGATGATACTTGGTGGTAATGATCAGTTCACTAAGCCCACTTGGCTGCCCAATTTTTACTCTTCTAGGTTCAAGCGTTCGTTTCCAGTAACACTTTGAAATTTTAGGTTTCACTCTGTTTTCTGCTATATAGATAGATGTCTTTGAAACTCTAAATCAAACACGGTTTGTGCTAGCTCCTTGAAACTTGACAAAATGAAGTAGTTGTAAGTTCTATCTCTATGGTTTGTTTCCTCTTGAAGTACCCCATGCAGAGACTGGCGAAAAACACTTTCGTTTGAAAGGGGTTGCCAAGCTTCCAAAAAACTACTAGTTTGCTGAAATCTCAGCAAACATTTTTTCACCAAAACTTGATGATACTTGGTGGTAATGATCAGTTCACTAAGCCCACTTGGCTGCCCAATTTTTACTCTTCTAGGTTCAAGCGTTCGTTTCCAGTAACAGTTTGAAATTTAGGTTTCACTCTGTTTTCTGTTATATAGATAGATGTGTTTGAAACTCTAAATCAAACACGGTTTGTGCTAGCTCCTTGAAACTTGACAAAATGAAGTAGTTGTAAGATCTATCTCTATGGTTTGTTTCCTCTTGAAGTACCCCATGCAGAGACTGGCGAAAAACACTTTCGTTTGAAAGGGGTTGCCAAGCTTCCAAAAAACTACTAGTTTGCTGAAATCTCAGCAAACATTTTTTCACCAAATCTTGATGATACTTTGTGGTAATGATCAGTTCACTAAGCCCACTTGGCTGCCCAACTTTCACTCTTCTAGGTTCAAGCGTTCGTTTCCAGTAACAGTTTGAATTTTTAGGTTTCACTCTGTTTTCTGCTATATAGATAGATGTCTCGAAACTCTAAATCAAACACGGTTTGTGCTAGCTCCGTGAAACTTGACAAAATGAAGTAGTTCTAAGTTCTATCTCTATGGTTTGTTTCCTCTTGAAGTACCCCATGCAGAGACTGGCGAAAAACACTTTCGTTTGAAAGGGGTTGCCAAGCTTCCAAAAAACTACTAGTTTGCTGAAATCTCAGCAAACATTTTTTCACCAAATCTTGATGATACTTGGTGGTAATGATCAGTTCACTAAGCCCACTTGGCTGCCCAATTTTCACTCTTCTAGTTTCAAGCGTTCGTTTCCAGTAACACTTTGAATTTTTAGGTTTCACTCTGTTTTCTGCTATATAGATAGATGTGTTTGAAACTCTAAATCAAACACGGTTTGTGCTAGCTCCTTGAAACTTGACAAAATGAAGTAGTTCTAAGTTCTATCTCTATGGTTTGTTTCCTCTTGAAGTACCCCATGCAGAGACTGGCGAAAAACACTTTCGTTTGAAAGGGGTTGCCAAGCTTCCAAAAAACTACTAGTTTGCTGAAATCTCAGCAAACATTTTTTCACCAAATCTTGATGATACTTTGTGGTAATGATCAGTTCACTAAGCCCACTTGGCTGCCCAACTTTCACTCTTCTAGGTTCAAGCGTTCGTTTCCAGTAACAGTTTGAATTTTTAGGTTTCACTCTGTTTTCTGCTATATAGATAGATGTCTCGAAACTCTAAATCAAACACGGTTTGTGCTAGCTCCGTGAAACTTGACAAAATGAAGTAGTTCTAAGTTCTATCTCTATGGTTTGTTTCCTCTTGAAGTACCCCATGCAGAGACTGGCGAAAAACACTTTCGTTTGAAAGGGGTTGCCAAGCTTCCAAAAAACTACTAGTTTGCTGAAATCTCAGCAAACATTTTTTCACCAAATCTTGATGATACTTGGTGGTAATGATCAGTTCACTAAGCCCACTTGGCTGCCCAATTTTCACTCTTCTAGTTTCAAGCGTTCGTTTCCAGTAACACTTTGAATTTTTAGGTTTCACTCTGTTTTCTGCTATATAGATAGATGTGTTTGAAACTCTAAATCAAACACGGTTTGTGCTAGCTCCTTGAAACTTGACAAAATGAAGTAGTTCTAAGTTCTATCTCTATGGTTTGTTTCCTCTTGAAGTACCCCATGCAGAGACTGGCGAAAAACACTTTCATTTGAAAGGGGTTGCCAAGCTTCCAAAAAACTACTAGTTTGCTGAAATCTCAGCAAACATTTTTTCACCAAATCTTGATGATACTTGGTGGTAATGATCAGTTCACTAATCTCACTTGGCTGCCCAACTTTCACTCTTCTAGGTTCAAGCGTTCGTTTCCAGTAACAGTTTGAATTTTTAGGTTTCACTCTGTTTTCTGTTATATAGATAGATGTGTTTGAAACTCTAAATCAAACACGGTTTGTGGTAGCTCCGTGAAACTTGACAAAATGAAGTAGTTCTAAGTTGTATCTCTATGGTTTGTTTCCTCTTGAAGTACCCCATGCAGAGACTGGCGAAGAACACTTTCGTTTGAAAGGGGTTGCCAAGTTTCCAAAAACTACTAGTTTGCTGAAATCTCAGCAAACATTTTTTCACCAAATCTTGATGATACTTGGTGGTAATGATGAGTTCACTAAGCACACTTGGCTGCCCAATTTTCACTCTTCTAGGTTCAAGCGTTCGTTTCCAGTAACACTTTGAATTTTTAGGTTTCACTCTGTTTTCTGCTATATAGATAGATGTGTTTGAAACTCTAAATCAAACATGGTTTGCGCTAGCTCCTTGAAACTTGAGCAAATGAAGTAGTTCTAAGTTCTATCTCTATGGTTTGTTTCCTCTTGAAGTACCCCATGCAGAGACTGGAGAAAATCACTTTCGTTTTAAAGGGGTTGCCAAGCTTCCAAAAAACTACTAGTTTGCTGAAATCTCAGCAAACATTTTTTCACCAAATCTTGATGATACTTGGTGGTAATGATCAGTTCACTAATCCCACTTGGCTGCCCAATTTTTATTCTTCTATGTTGAAGCATTCGTTTCCAGTAACAGTTTGAATTTTTAGGTTTCACTCTGTTTTCTCCTACATACATAGCTGTGTTTGGAATTCTAAATCAAACACGGTTTGTGCTAGCTCCTTGAAACTTGACCAAATGAAGTAGTTGTAAGTTCTATCTCTATGGTTTGTTTCCTCTTGAAGTACCCCATGCAGAGACTGGCGAAAAACACTTTCGTTTGAAAGGGGTTGCCAAGCTTCCAAATAACTACTAGTTTGCTGAAATCTCAGCAAACATTTTTTCACCAAAACTTGATGATACTTGGTGGTAATGATCAGTTCACTAAGCCCACTTGGCTGCCCAACTTTCACTCTTCTAGGTTCAAGCGTTCGTTTCCAGTAACAGTTTGCATTTTTAGGTTTCACTCTGTTTTCTGCTATATAGATAGATGTCTCGAAACTCTAAATCAAACACGGTTTGTGCTAGCTCCTTGAAACTTGACAAAATGAAGTAGTTCTAAGTTCTATCTCTATGGTTTGTTTCCTCTTGAAGAACCCCATGCAGAGACTGGCGAAGAACACTTTCTTTTTTAAGGTGTTGCCAAGCTTCCAAAAAACTTCTCGTTTGCTGAAATCTCAGCAAACATTTTTTCACCAAATCTTGATGATACTTGGTGGTAATGATCAGTTCACTAAGCCCACTTGGCTGCCCAATTTTTACTCTTCTAGGTTCAAGCGTTCGTTTCCAGTAACACTTTGAAATTTTAGGTTTCACTCTGTTTTCTGCTATATAGATAGATGTCTTTGAAACTCTAAATCAAACACGGTTTGTGCTAGCTCCTTGAAACTTGACAAAATGAAGTAGTTGTAAGTTCTATCTCTATGGTTTGTTTCCTCTTGAAGTACCCCATGCAGAGACTGGCGAAAAACACTTTCGTTTGAAAGGGGTTGCCAAGCTTCCAAAAAACTACTAGTTTGCTGAAATCTCAGCAAACATTTTTTCACCAAAACTTGATGATACTTGGTGGTAATGATCAGTTCACTAAGCCCACTTGGCTGCCCAATTTTTACTCTTCTAGGTTCAAGCGTTCGTTTCCAGTAACAGTTTGAAATTTAGGTTTCACTCTGTTTTCTGTTATATAGATAGATGTGTTTGAAACTCTAAATCAAACACGGTTTGTGCTAGCTCCTTGAAACTTGACAAAATGAAGTAGTTGTAAGATCTATCTCTATGGTTTGTTTCCTCTTGAAGTACCCCATGCAGAGACTGGCGAAAAACACTTTCGTTTGAAAGGGGTTGCCAAGCTTCCAAAAAACTACTAGTTTGCTGAAATCTCAGCAAACATTTTTTCACCAAATCTTGATGATACTTTGTGGTAATGATCAGTTCACTAAGCCCACTTGGCTGCCCAACTTTCACTCTTCTAGGTTCAAGCGTTCGTTTCCAGTAACAGTTTGAATTTTTAGGTTTCACTCTGTTTTCTGCTATATAGATAGATGTCTCGAAACTCTAAATCAAACACGGTTTGTGCTAGCTCCGTGAAACTTGACAAAATGAAGTAGTTCTAAGTTCTATCTCTATGGTTTGTTTCCTCTTGAAGTACCCCATGCAGAGACTGGCGAAAAACACTTTCGTTTGAAAGGGGTTGCCAAGCTTCCAAAAAACTACTAGTTTGCTGAAATCTCAGCAAACATTTTTTCACCAAATCTTGATGATACTTGGTGGTAATGATCAGTTCACTAAGCCCACTTGGCTGCCCAATTTTCACTCTTCTAGTTTCAAGCGTTCGTTTCCAGTAACACTTTGAATTTTTAGGTTTCACTCTGTTTTCTGCTATATAGATAGATGTGTTTGAAACTCTAAATCAAACACGGTTTGTGCTAGCTCCTTGAAACTTGACAAAATGAAGTAGTTCTAAGTTCTATCTCTATGGTTTGTTTCCTCTTGAAGTACCCCATGCAGAGACTGGCGAAAAACACTTTCGTTTGAAAGGGGTTGCCAAGCTTCCAAAAAACTACTAGTTTGCTGAAATCTCAGCAAACATTTTTTCACCAAATCTTGATGATACTTTGTGGTAATGATCAGTTCACTAAGCCCACTTGGCTGCCCAACTTTCACTCTTCTAGGTTCAAGCGTTCGTTTCCAGTAACAGTTTGAATTTTTAGGTTTCACTCTGTTTTCTGCTATATAGATAGATGTCTCGAAACTCTAAATCAAACACGGTTTGTGCTAGCTCCGTGAAACTTGACAAAATGAAGTAGTTCTAAGTTCTATCTCTATGGTTTGTTTCCTCTTGAAGTACCCCATGCAGAGACTGGCGAAAAACACTTTCGTTTGAAAGGGGTTGCCAAGCTTCCAAAAAACTACTAGTTTGCTGAAATCTCAGCAAACATTTTTTCACCAAATCTTGATGATACTTGGTGGTAATGATCAGTTCACTAAGCCCACTTGGCTGCCCAATTTTCACTCTTCTAGTTTCAAGCGTTCGTTTCCAGTAACACTTTGAATTTTTAGGTTTCACTCTGTTTTCTGCTATATAGATAGATGTGTTTGAAACTCTAAATCAAACACGGTTTGTGCTAGCTCCTTGAAACTTGACAAAATGAAGTAGTTCTAAGTTCTATCTCTATGGTTTGTTTCCTCTTGAAGTACCCCATGCAGAGACTGGCGAAAAACACTTTCATTTGAAAGGGGTTGCCAAGCTTCCAAAAAACTACTAGTTTGCTGAAATCTCAGCAAACATTTTTTCACCAAATCTTGATGATACTTGGTGGTAATGATCAGTTCACTAATCTCACTTGGCTGCCCAACTTTCACTCTTCTAGGTTCAAGCGTTCGTTTCCAGTAACAGTTTGAATTTTTAGGTTTCACTCTGTTTTCTGTTATATAGATAGATGTGTTTGAAACTCTAAATCAAACACGGTTTGTGGTAGCTCCGTGAAACTTGACAAAATGAAGTAGTTCTAAGTTGTATCTCTATGGTTTGTTTCCTCTTGAAGTACCCCATGCAGAGACTGGCGAAGAACACTTTCGTTTGAAAGGGGTTGCCAAGTTTCCAAAAACTACTAGTTTGCTGAAATCTCAGCAAACATTTTTTCACCAAATCTTGATGATACTTGGTGGTAATGATGAGTTCACTAAGCACACTTGGCTGCCCAATTTTCACTCTTCTAGGTTCAAGCGTTCGTTTCCAGTAACACTTTGAATTTTTAGGTTTCACTCTGTTTTCTGCTATATAGATAGATGTGTTTGAAACTCTAAATCAAACATGGTTTGCGCTAGCTCCTTGAAACTTGAGCAAATGAAGTAGTTCTAAGTTCTATCTCTATGGTTTGTTTCCTCTTGAAGTACCCCATGCAGAGACTGGAGAAAATCACTTTCGTTTTAAAGGGGTTGCCAAGCTTCCAAAAAACTACTAGTTTGCTGAAATCTCAGCAAACATTTTTTCACCAAAACTTGATGATACTTGGTGGTAATGATCAGTTCACTAAGCCCACTTGGCTGCCCAGTTTTTACTCTTCTAGGTTCAAGCGTTCGTTTCCAGTAACACTTTGAAATTTTAGGTTTCACTCTGTTTTCTGTTATATAGATAGATGTCTTTGAAACTCTAAATCAAACACGGTTTGTGCTAGCTCCTTGAAACTTGACAAAATGAAGTAGTTGTAAGATCTATCTCTATGGTTTGTTTCCTCTTGAAGTACCCCATGCAGAGACTGGCGAAGAACACTTTCGTTTGAAAGGGGTTGCCAAGTTTCCAAAAAACTACTAGTTTGCTGAAATCTCAGCAAACATTTTTTCACCAAATCTTGATGATACTTTGTGGTAATGATCAGTTCACTAAGCCCACTTGGCTGCCCAACTTTCACTCTTCTAGGTTCAAGCGTTCGTTTCCAGTAACAGTTTGAATTTTTAGGTTTCACTCTGTTTTCTGCTATATAGATAGATGTCTCGAAACTCTAAATCAAACACGGTTTGTGCTAGCTCCGTGAAACTTGACAAAATGAAGTAGTTCTAAGTTCTATCTCTATGGTTTGTTTCCTCTTGAAGTACCCCATGCAGAGACTGGCGAAAAACACTTTCGTTTGAAAGGGGTTGCCAAGCTTCCAAAAAACTACTAGTTTGCTGAAATCTCAGCAAACATTTTTTCACCAAAACTTGATGATACTTGGTGGTAATGATCAGTTCACTAAGCCCACTTGGCTGCCCAATTTTTACTCTTCTAGGTTCAAGCGTTCGTTTCCAGTAACACTTTGAAATTTTAGGTTTCACTCTGTTTTCTGCTATATAGATAGATGTCTTTGAAACTCTAAATCAAACACGGTTTGTGCTAGCTCCTTGAAACTTGACAAAATGAAGTAGTTGTAAGTTCTATCTCTATGGTTTGTTTTCTCTTGAAGTACCCCATGCAGAGACTGGCGAAAAACACTTTCGTTTGAAAGGGGTTGCCAAGCTTCCAAAAAACTACTAGTTTGCTGAAATCTCAGCAAACATTTTTTCACCAAATCTTGATGATACTTAATGGTAATGATCAGTTCACTAATCCCACTTGGCTGCCCAATTCTTATTCTTCTATGTTGAAGCATTCGTTTCCAGTAACAGTTTGAATTTTTAGGTTTCACTCTGTTTTCTCCTACATAGATAGCTGTGTTTGGAATTCTAAATCAAACACGGTTTGTGCTAGCTCCTTGAAACTTGACCAAATGAAGTAGTTGTAAGTTCTATCTCTATGGTTTGTTTCCTCTTGAAGTACCCCATGCAGAGACTGGCGAAAAACACTTTCGTTTGAAAGGGGTTGCCAAGCTTCCAAAAAACTACTAGTTTGCTGAAATCTCAGCAAACATTTTTTCACCAAAACTTGATGTTACTTGGTGGTAATGATCAGTTCACTAAGCCCACTTGGCTGCCCAACTTTCACTCTTCTAGGTTCAAGCGTTCGTTTCCAGTAACAGTTTGAATTTTTAGGTTTCACTCTGTTTTCTGCTATATAGATAGATGTCTCGAAACTCTAAATCAAACACGGTTTGTGCTAGCTCCGTGAAACTTGACAAAATGAAGTAGTTCTAAGTTCTATCTCTATGGTTTGTTTCCTCTTGAAGTACCCCATGCAGAGACTGGCGAAGAACACTTTCGTTTGAAAGGTGTTGCCAAGCTTCCAAAAAACTTCTCGTTTGCTGAAATCTCAGCAAACATTTTTTCACCAAATCTTGATGATACTTGGTGGTAATGATCAGTTCACTAAGCCCACTTGGCTGCCCAACTTTCACTCTTCTAGGTTCAAGCGTTCGTTTCCAGTAACAGTTTGAATTTTTAGGTTTCACTCTGTTTTCTGCTATATAGATAGATGTGTTTGAAACTCTAAATCAAACACGGTTTGTGCTAGCTCCTTGAACTTGACAAAATGAAGTAGTTCTAAGTTCTATCTCTATGGTTTGTTTCCTCTTGAAGTACCCCATGCAGAGACTGGCGAAAAACACTTTCGTTTGAAAGGGGTTGCCAAGCTTCCAAAAAACTACTAGTTTGCTGAAATCTCAGCAAACATTTTTTCACCAAAACTTGATGATACTTGGTGGTAATGATCAGTTCACTAAGCCCACTTGGCTGCCCAATTTTTACTCTTCTAGGTTCAAGCGTTCGTTTCCAGTAACAGTTTGAAATTTAGGTTTCACTCTGTTTTCTGTTATATAGATAGATGTGTTTGAAACTCTAAATCAAACACGGTTTGTGCTAGCTCCTTGAAACTTGACAAAATGAAGTAGTTGTAAGATCTATCTCTATGGTTTGTTTCCTCTTGAAGTACCCCATGCAGAGACTGGCGAAAAACACTTTCGTTTGAAAGGGGTTGCCAAGCTTCCAAAAAACTACTAGTTTGCTGAAATCTCAGCAAACATTTTTTCACCAAATCTTGATGATACTTTGTGGTAATGATCAGTTCACTAAGCCCACTTGGCTGCCCAACTTTCACTCTTCTAGGTTCAAGCGTTCGTTTCCAGTAACAGTTTGAATTTTAGGTTTCACTCTGTTTTCTGCTATATAGATAGATGTCTCGAAACTCTAAATCAAACACGGTTTGTGCTAGCTCCGTGAAACTTGACAAAATGAAGTAGTTCTAAGTTCTATCTCTATGGTTTGTTTCCTCTTGAAGTACCCCATGCAGAGACTGGCGAAAAACACTTTCGTTTGAAAGGGGTTGCCAAGCTTCCAAAAAACTACTAGTTTGCTGAAATCTCAGCAAACATTTTTTCACCAAATCTTGATGATACTTGGTGGTAATGATCAGTTCACTAAGCCCACTTGGCTGCCCAATTTTCACTCTTCTAGTTTCAAGCGTTCGTTTCCAGTAACACTTTGAATTTTTAGGTTTCACTCTGTTTTCTGCTATATAGATAGATGTGTTTGAAACTCTAAATCAAACACGGTTTGTGCTAGCTCCGTGAAACTTGACAAAATGAAGTAGTTCTAAGTTCTATCTCTATGGTTTGTTTCCTCTTGAAGTACCCCATGCAGAGACTGGCGAAAAACACTTTCGTTTGAAAGGGGTTGCCAAGCTTCCAAAAAACTACTAGTTTGCTGAAATCTCAGCAAACATTTTTTCACCAAATCTTGATGATACTTTGTGGTAATGATCAGTTCACTAAGCCCACTTGGCTGCCCAACTTTCACTCTTCTAGGTTCAAGCGTTCGTTTCCAGTAACAGTTTGAATTTTTAGGTTTCACTCTGTTTTCTGCTATATAGATAGATGTCTCGAAACTCTAAATCAAACACGGTTTGTGCTAGCTCCGTGAAACTTGACAAAATGAAGTAGTTCTAAGTTCTATCTCTATGGTTTGTTTCCTCTTGAAGTACCCCATGCAGAGACTGGCGAAAAACACTTTCGTTTGAAAGGGGTTGCCAAGCTTCCAAAAAACTACTAGTTTGCTGAAATCTCAGCAAACATTTTTTCACCAAATCTTGATGATACTTGGTGGTAATGATCAGTTCACTAAGCCCACTTGGCTGCCCAATTTTCACTCTTCTAGTTTCAAGCGTTCGTTTCCAGTAACACTTTGAATTTTTAGGTTTCACTCTGTTTTCTGCTATATAGATAGATGTGTTTGAAACTCTAAATCAAACACGGTTTGTGCTAGCTCCTTGAAACTTGACAAAATGAAGTAGTTCAAAGTTCTATCTCTATGGTTTGTTTCCTCTTGAAGTACCCCATGCAGAGACTGGCGAAAAACACTTTCATTTGAAAGGGGTTGCCAAGCTTCCAAAAAACTACTAGTTTGCTGAAATCTCAGCAAACATTTTTTCACCAAATCTTGATGATACTTGGTGGTAATGATCAGTTCACTAATCTCACTTGGCTGCACAACTTTCACTCTTCTAGGTTCAAGCGTTCGTTTCCAGTAACAGTTTTTTAGGTTTCACTCTGTTTTCTGTTATATAGATAGATGTGTTTGAAACTCTAAATCAAACACGGTTTGTGGTAGCTCCGTGAAACTTGACAAAATGAAGTAGTTCTAAGTTCTATCTCTATGGTTTGTTTCCTCTTGAAGTACCCCATGCAGAGACTGGCGAAAATCACTTTCGTTTTAAAAGGGGTTGCCAAGCTTCAAAAAACTACTAGTTTGCTGAAATCTCAGCAAACATTTTTCACCAAAACTTGATGATACTTGGTGGTAATGATCTAGTTCACTAAGCCACTTGGCTGCCCAACTTTCACTCTTCTAGGTTCAAGCGTTCGTTTCCAGTAACAGTTTGAATTTTAGGTTTCACTCTGTTTTCTGCTATATAGATAGATGTCTCGAAACTCTAAATCAAACACGGTTTGTGCTAGCTCCGTGAAACTTGACAAAATGAAGTAGTTCTAAGTTCTATCTCTATGGTTTGTTTCCTCTTGAAGTACCCCATGCAGGAGACTGGCGAAACACTTTCGTTGAAAGGGGTTGCCAAGCTTCCAAAAAACTACTCGTTTGCTGAAATCTCAGCAAACATTTTTTCACCAAAACTTGATGATACTTGGTGGTAATGATCAGTTCACTAAGCCCACTTGCTGCCCAACTTTCACTCTTCTAGGTTCAAGCGTTCGTTTCCAGTAACAGTTTGAATTTTTAGGTTTCACTCTGTTTTCTGCTATATAGATAGATGTCTCGAAACTCTAAATCAAACACGGTTTGTGCTAGCTCCGTGAAACTTGACAAAATGAATAGTTCTAAGTTCTATCTCTATGGTTTGTTTCCTCTTGAAGTACCCATGCAGAGACTGGCGAAGAACACTTTCGTTTGAAAG